>NC_051179.1:13445147-13653838 GCF_013339695.2 Rhipicephalus sanguineus
GAGGAGGACCAGAGGACCTGTCTCCTCGCCGCCTCGACTATTTATTTATTTATGTATTTATTTATTTACTTATTTATTTATTTATTTATTTATTTATTTATTTATTTATTTATTTATTTATAATACCCTCAGGGCCAAATGGCATTGAAGAGGGTGGTGGTGATGGTAGCAACTTTATTGAGAAATCCGGCAAATTCGTGGCCAGGGCCTAGGCCGCCCCCGAGGAGGACCGGAGACCCTGTCTCCTCGCCGCCTCACGGGGTTGCTGGATGGCCCACAATTGATCTTGCAGGTTTGAGCTGCGCAGCGCGGCCGTCCACCGCGCTGCAGCTTCATCTGGGGAGACTGCATGTTCTTCGCCTATATAACCGCGCATTCCCAGAGAATGTGCCTAAGAGATGCACGAGTTCAGCCGCATAATTTGCAGTGAGTGGCAACAATAAATGTTATCATATCGCGTACTTTGACTCTTCTGATTAGAGAACGCTATACGGCCTTTTCGAATAACAAACACCAGCATGGATGAATTTTGCAATATAAAATCCCTTATAAACGGTACATATGCGGCAGTCGTAGAATCTGCGTCGACAATTACAACGGCAACATCGCCAGTTCTTGAGGTTATATAAAGGTCATGCGTCATCGGCACTGCGTTGCTTGCTGCGTTCTATCCAACGTGGTCTCAAAAGTGGGAACCACTGGCTTAAATGATCGTACGCAATGATTCATCATATCCGCGCTTTTGGTGCGTAATCCTGCGTTTCTAACTTGTCGCCGTCGCTGACACGCGCCAGATGCTGTCGGGCGTAGCTATTACTGGCACGTCCAAATTTGGAGCGCTCGTGCTTACGCAGGAGAGCTACGTTCCACAAGCGCCCACTATGCTGGAGCACAAGCGAGCCTTTATGACGTCAGCGGCAAGGGATTTACTCGCTTCAAAATTAGCAGCCTTCCTGAGCAAAGAAAAAGAGGATTCTGTCAGGAATGCTCTTCTGGAACTTTTTTATATATGTGGTATTGATCGAGCCACCACAAGTGCATTCGTTTGCAACCACTTCAGCAACGAACGCTGGCTTATCTGCGAAATACTTGGCTAAACTGAACGTTCGGTGCATTTCGATTCGACAAACGAAGCAATTCAAGACGAGCGGATTTTTATCATGACAACCTGAACTTAGACGCCCGCGATGACCTCTTTGAGTTCCTTGAGTGCATGGTGCCAGGTCAATACACACTAGCATCCCCGGGCATCGGAGAAACAGCCACTATTCATATTTTGATGTGTCTCTGGTATCTTTATTATGTACACAGCTACAGGACTAGCATGCGTGTTTTTAGGTTCTTTTGTGCGCTTTACTTTGATTTACGTAACTACAGCTGTTTCTTCAGTGCCCTTATTTACAAGTTTACAAGTGGACGGAACTTAGCAAAGGTTTGGGCTGCCTCCTGTGATTGTCTGCATCTTCAATATTTGTTTGGTTTTAGTTATATAGAGGAGTCTATAGCCGGCTCCAGTAAAAACACCAACCTCTCCTATAAAACAACAAAAAGTGTGGACGATCCTTTTCTGTGATGCGACTAAGCTGCAACTGTCATTGGTCGATTTCCACAAATCGAGAACCATCGCGAGCAAGAGCGCGAGCAGCCTTTACGTGCCTATTCATGCAGCGTCGAACAAGCATCAATTACGGGCCGCGGCAGTTTCTCAGCAATCGCTTGCGTGCATCGGCCCAAGCGTTCTTGGCAGCATCTGCGATGGGTGCTGTCGGTGTGAAATAGTTAAGAAGGAAATAGATGTCACAGCGGTGCAGCGAAGCTCCGCCGCCTCCGGTGCTCGACTGCTGACCCGAAGATCACGGGATCGAATCTCGGCCGCGACGGCCTCCTTTCGATGGAGCTAGAGGCCCGTGTACTTAGATTTATAAGTGCACGTTAAAGAACACCAGATGGTCAAAGTTTTCCGGAGCCCTCCGCTACGGCGTCCCTCATAATCATATAGTTGTTTTGGGACGTGAAACCCCAACAATTGTTATTACTACTCATATTCTTCCACTGGTGTTCCAAGGGATCAAGGCAATATCACCGTCATTCGGGAGCAGCGTTAAAACTGCTCATAGAATATAGTCTGTTTTCAGCGTGACGTTCACGCTGCATGGACTCCGACAACGATCGATAAGGCGTGCCCGAGTGCCCCCGCTGCCATATCCGAGCCGTCATCGGTTGACGTGGGGCATGCACCCGCCGGTGGCCCCAGAAAGGGAAAACCTCGGCCGCCGTTGTGGCCTATGGCCGCCGCCGCCGCCGCAGACATCTGCACGCCCCGCGTTACAGTAACGGACACGCCGGAGTCGCAGCTGATGACGGCCGGGGAGAGGTTGCGCCCTGAGCTGGCCGCCGGTGCGTGACCACAACCAGAGGCCGCGACCACTCCACGCGCCCCCGACTACTGCAGGTGCGTCGGCCACGGCGGCGACCCCCGCGATGTAGGAGAGAAGGTCTCACTCTCTGCGCTCGCCTCTCGTCAGAGTTCAGCGAAATAGTATGCATGTAGTATACACGCTTAGCCAACCGACGCGACTTTGTGGCTTCGGTCGCAACTGCCGGGTCCGATCGACACCTCCTCGCCCCAGAGACAGCGCACGCGAAGTGGAAACATAGCGTACGTCGTTTCCCCACTCAGTTCGCGAATTTAACGGGTAAACGATAAGGGCTGCTTGCAGAATGAAACCTCACATTCGTAATCAATACGCATGTCTTCTGTGTCTGTAGAAAAAGTCAACTTGCTTTCGGTACAGCTGTCCGGTAGAAAAAAAGAAAGAAAGAGAAAAAGGAAATGAATAATATTAATAAATCTTTTCAGTTTTACTGCCCAATAACAAAAAGATAACGAAGAACAGGAAATTAAAACGATATTTCGAACTGCGCGCGGAATACCAGCACCTCTTCAATCGCTAACCTTGTCACTGGTGCTACACTGGAACACGAAAGTGCGTAAAAAAAAAAGCAATAAAGTAGCGCAAGGCAGTGTATGCCGCTTGTTTCACAACATTATGGCAGTAAATTCAGGTCATTTTTTTTTCCTTTTCGACGATAAGCGACAGACAATAATAGCTAAGTTGATGTATAATTTCAAATTATTAGAACGTAGCCATAAATGGTAACACGCCCTTTTGTAGTAGGACTCGTCAAGTGGAAATCGACGCAAGAAATAACGCGTCACTGCTTGTAAAGAAAGCGTGCAAATTTTCAGTCAGGTGTGCCCAGTGATTGATTAATTGACTGATTGGGTAATTGATTGATTGCGTAGTGTTATAAAGCGACATTAATGTGATCAGAGACACAACACAATCGAACGCTCTAGAGTGATTTTGAGAGGCTCGACTTCTATAACGCGCACCCGAAAGCACGGTATAGTACATGCATGCACTTGACACTTTGCCGATACTTTATCACTGACGTAGCAACTAACGCAGTTATTCGGCAGACCGTATACATAGCAAGCCATTTGTACGATACTGGTCGTTTATCTAAGCAGAATCAATTTTACGCATTTAGTGCGTTTATGCGGTGATAACATGAATAACTTAGCCGAGATAAAGCGTCCACCATATCACTGAGCATATTAGGTGGTACCATCAGCTTTACTTGAATTACATGCCGTGACAAAGGAAAGTGCACCATGACTTCAGTGTCAAGAACGACATCATAGTCAATCTTTATATAAGTTAGTCTGACAGCGACCTGTAACAGAGGTGCTCTCCAGCAGCGTTCAGTATTCAAAAAAAAAGTTAAATGTATATAGTATAAACATTTAGGTTTCCTTTCGAAGCGGCCGACAGCGGCGAGTGCAACGACTGCATTGTTGAGGAAACTTTTGCGCACCTCCTGTGCTACTATACTGCCCGTCCTACGCAAACGAGAGGATTCACCTCCGCACTACTCTACATCACCTGGACGGAAACACTTTTGCCGTTTATACAAGATCTTGGGACCATGGGAGTCCCGAAAGGCAAATAAAGCGCTGCTACTATTTCTTAAGGACACCGGACTGATTGGCCGTCTGCGATATGAAATGTTACGTCGGCGGCAACAGTGGCTTTTCTCTCCTCCTTTCTAACTTTCCTTCCCCAGTGCAGGGTAGCCTGCCGGGATCAGTCATGGCTAACCTCCCTGCCTTCTTCATCTCCTCTTCCTTCTTGCCCAATAAAGAAACGACCAAACATGCACTAAGGCCATACAAGCGGGACTCACATATTCTTGGTCTCATAAATTACGTGAGCGGACGACAGTAGAAAACTTTCTTTTTTTGAGGGCACGAGTTCCGCACAAATAGTCACATTCCCCCCCTTTTTTTTTGTACGTTCTTGTCATTCTGAATGGCTATCGCTGACCGACAAGTGACTGCCGTGGGAACACGCGTGAATCTAATTTAGGCAGGCCAACCCAAAAAAAAAAAAGGACAACGGCGCACGACCTCGGGCGCCGCTCTAGACATTTATTCGCTTCTCCAGCCGATAAGAGGCGCGCTTCCCTCACATCCCGTGATACCCCGCGCTGCCGTTTAATTGCCACCGCCCGAAGGAGACGACCGTCTAGCTTGCCGAGGCCAACGCTATACCGCTGTGATGGTAGCCGCTTTGATTTGAAGGCCTTCAAATGTGGCGTGCATGCTTACGGCCGCACGAATATTCGAATAGCAAATCGAATATTTCCTCTATTCGATTCGGTCTTGGAAGCGAGTAGCTACTACAAGTAAACGTTTTTCGAATAGCTTTCGAATACTTCCAGCCACCAACAATGTAGTAAATTACTTTATAGAAAGCATAGTATGCGTAAAACGCAACGGGAGGCCGGGGGGAGGGGTGGGGGGCACGTGTATATATGCACGCACACACACAGAGACGCACGCGCGAACATACATAAAGTATGGTTGAACTCCTCTCCTCCCGAAAAACATTTCTGGCCACGCCCCTGCTTAAAATAATAAGAAACGAGAGAATACATGCGTGAACCTTTAAACGAAAAACTACCACTTCCGCCGAACAGGCAAAGCAGTGATAGCAATAGAAAAGTATTAGACTCAATGCCTGGGGTCGTCTCGGAATCGAGGCCGTTTTTCGGGCATTTCTTATGCCCCCATAATTGAGTATAGGCATTCAATTTGTTATTGAGCACCGCATTTGTTGTTCAAGTGCAAAGCGCTGGTTTAACGAAGGTTTAGGCACAATATCTCCGAGGAGAAAATTTCGACTGAACAGGGTCCCTCTATGAGAGCGCGCTCCTTTCCCTCGTTCAACCTCGTTACCTTGGTGCGGTAACGGCCTTCGATCGGAATGCTCTCAGTTGCGTGCCCCGTGGAGTGGCACAAGACGAAAAACGCGCTCGGCGCAGGCGTGGTTCCCTCTAAAGCGCGGGGGTTCCTCGGCGGCAGCAGCGGTGTTTCACGCGCGGTGTCCGCGGGTTGCGCCTAGCCGCGTCCATCACTCACCGAGCAGTGCGCCGCGAACCGACAAAGGCAACTCGCGCCACGCAGCCGCTCCCACTTTCTCGACGCAAGCGCAGAAAACATTGCAGACTGATGCAACGCCGTCACTGCGCTTTACTAAATGGACGACCACGTGACCAAGGGAGAGAAAGGAGGAGTTAACGCGTTGCGTGGGTAACGAAGGCTGCGTAAATAAGGCCAACGCAGGAAGCCAATGAACACTGGGAATCCACGCATACAGTCAGCCGAGAAATCTCGAAAAGCTGCTTTTAACGGACGTCGTTCGACAGAGGGACGTGCCGTGCGTCGACGTGCCCACGAGTTGGAATGAAAAACGCGTCCGTATTGCTTAAGGCGCCTGGTGATCAGAAGGCAGGCGAATCTCGGTACCCGGACAAAAATATTTCGCTTTCATTTTTTACAAGGACGGTAGATTTACGAGCCATTTCTGACGCACAGGTGCATCATCATCTGGAAGCACATGTACGCAAGACGTCAGGAGTTATTTTAGCGCTTACAAAACCACTGGTTTTGGAACCGAGCCGACAGGCGTCCACAGATGAAACGCGAAGACAGCTTCGACCCCACGAATTTTAAGTTCGTCAGCCAACAAAGGGTGTGATGATCACTGACAACAAAATCTCACAAGGTCCCTTATGCGTTCGCCTAAGGCGACTCGAAGGCGAAAGCCATCTTCTTCTTCTTCTTTTCCTTTCAGTCAACGTGCTGATCCTTCGTCGGTGCATTTTGACTCAAGGTCGTGTTCGCATGAGGCATACAAGGCTTTCGACTTAAAACGTAATGACGGCCGCGAATTAGCGAACTTTCCAACCGCTGAAGAAGACAGGCAGATTTGGGCGGGTTGGTGAGTTTCTGCGATCAAAATACGAAACAGCGCTTTACACACAGGACGAAAGAAGTGACACACACGACGCTGAACTTGCTACAGGTTTTATTGAAAAAATACATGTTGCTTTATCAAGCAAAACGCTTAAAGCGAGCACGCATGCTCATTGTCAAAAACGATACAAATGTCATTCCGTTGTGTTTCTGTGGCACGCGAATGACAGTCGGTGCCCTAAAGAGCCAATGTGAGGAGGCAACGGGAACAGCCCATGCACCTCCGTGTATAATTTCTGATAATTATTGTTAGAGCTATAGGGAACGCGCTTGCTTACGACACACATAAAGGAGCACGGCGCGCTTTCTATGGGGAGGGGATGAGGTTGAAAGATAGTACAGAGTAGGAAGGTAACATTCTCGGGACGGGTACCCACACTGTAGAGCGCCATGTTGAGGTCCCTCTCTTCGCATTACAAAAGAAATTAGGGTACCCGGAAGCTCTCGGGAGTG
The DNA here is from genome assembly GCF_013339695.2 of Rhipicephalus sanguineus. Classification (NCBI taxonomy): domain Eukaryota; kingdom Metazoa; phylum Arthropoda; class Arachnida; order Ixodida; family Ixodidae; genus Rhipicephalus; species Rhipicephalus sanguineus. The sequence continues at coordinate 13,451,986 of NC_051179.1, forward strand.
AACCCAGTACATCCCGCATAGGATGCAGGTGCTCTACCGCTAAACCACCGTTAGTAGCGCTGAATGCTGCAGTGCCGTAGTACCGCGTACTTCTTTCCTTCTCACATAATGAATTTCACCATCATTATCATCATGAAACACAACGCAAAGTTGGCTTCTGTTTCTCATGCTCCCAAACTTATTTATACTTCGTAGATTGACAGATACTCCTTCCTTGATCAAGTATACCTTGTTTATACATTTGTCCAGCTTGACATACAACCGATCTACGAACTGTACATTTACAATGTGTGTGTGTGCGTGTGTGTGTGTGTGTGTGTGTGTGTGTGTGTGTGTGTGTGTGTGTGTGTGTGTGTGTGTGTGTGTGTGTGTGTGTGTGTGTGTGTGTGTGTGTGTGTGTGTGTGTGTGTGTGTGTGTGTGTGTGTGTGTGTGTGTGTGTGTGTGTGTGTGTGTGTGTGTGTGTGTGTGTGTGTGTGTGTGTGTGTGTGTGTGTGTGTGTGGTGTGTGTGTGTGTGTGTGTGTGTGTGTGTGTGGTGTGTGTGTGTGTGTGTGTGTGTGTGTGTGTGTGTGTGTGTGTGTGTGTGTGTGTGTGTGTGGTGTGTGTGTGTGTGTGTGTGTGTGTGTGTGTGTGTGTGTGTGTGTGTGTGTGTGTGTGTGTGTGTGTGTGTGTGTGTGTGTGTGTGTGTGTGTGTGTGTGTGTGTTTCAAGGTTTTTCACTGCACTCTCATTATAGACATTTTCCCTGCCGTCTTGTTTAATTCCAATAGAACTAGATTCGCGGTCCATAATAACTTCGTGTTACTTAAAGTTCGCACTAATTATGGCAAAATGAGCATTGTTTTCCTATCAATTTCATTATGAAATTCACTATCATGTGATCCAAAAGAAATAATGCACATTCATGATTTAGGCGAAAATTAAAAATACGTTTATTCAATGTATAACTGTTGTGTTCCGTTAACTTTGTTAAGTATACTATTCGCTAAGTACTAACATGAACATTTAGTAATTTTACTATAGTAGTACTTTTAAAAGGCTCTTGCTATTCCTTGTTCGCTATTTAGTTTTTCTCATTGTATTAACATAGGATGTCCCGTTATCGGTCTGTAACCTTGGGAGCTCCTCGTGCATCTTTACCTGCAACGTGCTACCTTTTTTACCCGACTAAGATAGATAGATAGATAGATAGATAGATAGATAGATAGATAGATAGATAGATAGATAGATAGATAGATAGATAGATAGATAGATAGATAGATAGATAGATAGATAGATAGATTGATTGATTGATTGATTGATTGATTGATTGATTGATTGATTGATTGATTGATTGATTGATTGATTGATTGATTGATTGATTGATACGAGCGGCGCTAAAACGTCGTTGAGTGGTGGTGGTGGTGGTATAAACTTATTAGCAGCAATGTTGCTGTTCAGAAGCTCCGGGTAGTCGAAGGTGTTCATGGATAGCGGTGCGGGGGGGGGGGGGGGGGAGGTTAGAGTAGTGCTCTGCTTGCGGGGCCCGGTCAGTCAGATTCAGCTGATCGTCCAGGCTCTCGCCTGACATGCCCAGCGACCGCCTGACATGCCCACGTGACGTGATATAGCATGGCTTTGACCGAACACCATTATGGGCAGCGAGAAGAATGATGAACATTGCTGAGGGTATGCAAATTAGGGTACGTGCCAGTTTTGACTTGCCTCCAACTAACCTTTTCCTCTATGTTAAATGTTCGATGGTTTGGGGAGTAGGTTCGCCGAGGTCCTCTGTAGTCGTTTTGTATGACGGAATAGTCACACGGTAAGGGAACGGGTACCTCGGAGGCGGAGTTAGAGGGTGCTCGGCTCGTATACCCTCGAGCAGCCCTATACGCCGCCTCGTTTCCCATCAGCCCCATGTGACCAAGGGTCCATGTGACGCGATGCTGAATCGGGGGATGTGTGTATCGGGATGCTTGCCAGTGCCTGTAGCGTTCAGGATGATACTGAGGGCAGATTGGCTGATGCCCCCTTGTAAGTATAGATGCGGCAAGCCGCTTGGGAATCCGTCACTACTGTGAATGATCGTCTTTGTCTGTGGCAGTGGGCAAAAGCGAGCGCAATGGCTACTTTTTTTTTTTTTTTAACTTGGCCTTGTTGAGTGGAAAGGCGTTGCAAAAGAACAAAATAGGTCAAAGGACGTTGTGCGTTAAGTAATGGGAAGCAGAGGAGGAGTGACAGCGATAACGACTCTTCCCGAAGTTACAGTGATTAACATGAAATATATGATCTTTAACATCCGTGATAGATCCTGGTATATTATGCCCCAAGACAGAAATCACATGACACGTGATCTGGAATTACATAGCGCGCATACAGAACTGACACTTCCGCTTTATGCAAGCTACTATATTCCTATCGTCGAACATTTCCACAACACGGGGCATATCGTAACTAACAAGACGATCCGCGCTGCCGTAAGTCTGACCGCCGGTGCATATATACACAGTCGTCACTGTTATGGCGGGGGGCGCCATTCAGATACGTTCAGGAGGCATCACCAAAGGCGTCTTTTCGCATTCGTCCTGCGACACAATTCAATCGCAGCTCGGTAGCACTTTCTCGCCGGAGACATACGGCCTCACAATGGCCAGAGGGGGAAAAAAAGGCGCAACAATCGTGTGTTTATGAGGCGCTTCCGCACCATAGCGGCAACCATCGCGCGTTTCTTCTGTCACGCCTGAGGAGTTTAAGGCCGACCTAGCGGTCCGTCCGTCCAGCGAGAAAAGAAGAGCGAGAGAAAAGGTAGCACACGTGAAAAGCGAAGCGCGCGCGAGGGGAGCGGCCACACCGCGCGCGACGAGGGAAAGTTGCCGAGCGCGCGCGCGCACGCACGCACACAAACCAGAGAGCGGAGGAAAGACGACGTTTCGGCTCTCGATAGCGCGCGCGCCCAGAGAGAACCCAGAGCCTGCTGGGCGGCGCCCCGAGGGCTGAGAGGAGGAAGAGCGGCGGGGCGCGCGAAAGCAGGTCGCCTCACTTTCTTCTCGTTCGTCATTAGAGAGCAGCGCGGAAAAAACGGCTGGGCCGTTGCGCGGCTCCTGTCACACGCGGATGCGCCGCTGCTCGGATACGACGACGGCGACGACGACCGGCCGCTGCTGCTGCTGCTGCTCCGGGCTCACCCTCCTCATCCCGGGTGAGTGAGACTCCCCTCCGGGGCCCGGGCCACGGGTCCGCGATGCACTTCCGGGGAAATCGGGGTGCTTCTGAGGCGACCGTCACTTCGACGCTCCAGCGAGAGCCGCATCATCTTCCTTTTCCTTTTCTATGCATCCATACGAGTTGACGAGTTGCGTATATTCGTACCTGCTTGCACCGGAGGCCACGCGGCCCCCGTGACAGTGCGCGAAATCTGCGGTCCCGGAGATCAACTTTTCCAGCATCCAACGAGCTTTACTCCAACGCTCCATCGACAGCACCAACCTTGTGCTTCCTATGGAGGACAGATCCTGAACCAGGTGGTGCTGGTGGTTTCTGGCGAATCCGTCAACCCGCTTGTACTTCGATTTCCTTCGTTGGATAGGCCACGAGTATTGCTCAGTGGACACATGTTGTTTCCGCAGAGATGCGCGACTGGGTCCAGTGATCGCCTTCCGAGAATTCCACCCATTATGTCATCGGTGTTTCATCGATAGCTACGGCTCCTTGTTACTGTTGTAGTTTCCCAGTGATTTCCGGTTCATCCGTCATTTAGCATCGTTTGTGCCGCTACTGGCCCGGGTCGACATCGATACCGTGCCGATGTTCTCGACACGTGCAATTGCTGTCGCTTTGCACATCTAATCTCCTCGGCAACCTCCAGCAATCGTTTCACGGGGTCCACATCATCAACCTGGCGCTTTCTACATTGCTCGTTGCCTTTCAATTTCAAATGATCAGCTGTTTGCACCACCTTTCCCGCGGCCGCGTGCTCCCGTCGCGTGCAAGCTTCACCTGATGGACCATGCGTCCGTACTCCTCAGCCTTCGACAGCAGCGCCCAGTACTTATCGCATGGGTGGCGACATGCTCGTTTCCTATCATTTTAGTTCTCGGTTATATATGCTTTATATATGCTTCTTCATCTTTTTTTTTACATTTTCATGGATACATGCGTGATCAGAATATTGTTCGTTCCCTACAGCCTTGTTCTTGCGCTGTTGGCTCAGTGAATTTCGCGCCTCTGTTTCGACGCATCTGCTAAGAAAAGCAGACTGGAAAATGAAAGGAAATATTGCAAAAAACGGGCTCGGGCATCACATTACACAGTTATGAACGTACACGAACGTGAGTCCACTCATATCCTGTAGAAGAGCCTCCACTGCAACGGCGCTGTCTGCGACCGTTACGTCGGCTCTCCGTTGACCAGCCTCGTCCATGTTCTGTCATCCAGCTATAGCCTTCGTTCCTCATTTCTTTGCTCCCCCAGGCGAAAAAAAGGCACCGGAACAGGCCGCTCCCATCTATTTCCGCTTCGCGCATTCGTTGATCAGATCGGCAACGTCATATATAGGTACCGCTTCCGATAACATCATTGTTTGCGGCTTCGTAAAAGCACCGACAACCACCGACCGTCGTTCTTTTCCATCCTTCCAGATCGGGTCTCTCGTTTAATTCTCCCTGGTTATCGTTTTCGGCTGCGGTTAACTATTAGCTGCAGCGATTAAGTAGTAAAGCACTCATCGCTAACAACACTATACATGATGTGTCCCCTTAAGACAAAGTGAGAGCATGATAACCATCTTGTACCTGTTCGTGCTTGTTTGTTCTTAGTTCGCGTGTTCTTGTTCCCAGCTTATTGTTCTTTGTAAGTGGCTTATGTCACTTGGTACACATTACATGTGTCAGACCATACGAGACTTCATGAATTACTTGCCTCATTGTTTGGCTAAAATAACTATACCACTTTCTGCTGCTGCAACCCTCAAGTCCAGGAACGCAACAGTTACATAAGTGAGCGAATTGAAAGTGTTTTTGAAACAAATAAGCAATACTATACATATATACCGTGAGTTCCGCAGCTTCTTCCAGCTCTTGAGCATGAGTCGACCCGAGGATATTGCTTCTTGTAGCACCGAATAATATGAGCGCCAATTAAAATTGCCTAAGCGTTTACACGTCGATGTTTTATACAATAGCTGACATATGAACACCTGATGCTCAATGCGAAGTTAATTGCGCATATTGTCAACACGATAGCATTTTATGGCCTAGTATCTCACAATCTTCGTACTAGAATCTGTAACTAAGCGTATGATCTCCGGGACACACGGGAGACGTTATTACTGGTATTCTAGCGCGTACGACTCGGCTCTGCGTTGCTGTGACGTCTTAGACTTATGTAATGAATTGCAGCGCGAGCCAGTATTTTAACCTTTCATGCCGACGTTTATTAATTTGTGTACATGTAGCAAATTACTCGGTAGAGGTAACCATCGTTACTTCGTATACCTGATCACTGAAACTGTAGAACATGCAATATAACATTGCTTGTTAGCTTTCTATATTGCTTGCTCGCGCATCTTAAAAAACAAATCTTTATTGAAGGAGTGCTGTCACACTGATTTACTGTTCGTGGTGAAGCCGACGACTCAACAGCTTCTGACATTTCCCATATATGATACTAAATCACTTATCAAATCAATCAAATCAAATCAAATCAAATCAATCAATCAATCAATCAATCAATCAATCAATCAATCAATCAATCAATCAATCAATCAATCAGTGGTTGCTCACCACTGACAGCGCCTATTAATTCTCATTTGTGTAGAAGTAGTTCCTAAAGCGATCGAATTACTGGAAAGATTATGCTCCAGTTTGTCCGTGAAAGTGCGCGAATGTGTGCAGAATACTCGGTTCGCTCCGTTCCTGTAAGTCGTTCCGGCACTCCTTATCCAACGTAGGGGCGCTGGGCCACGGAATGAACTCTCTTATTCCTAAAGACTTATCATTTGGATCAGCAGATGAGTAATTCACATGTAAGCCCGACAGATAGCTCTTGACTGAACTCATTGAAGGCAGAAGGTTGATTAGCTGTGACAAAAGAAGCGTCGTAATGCTGGGCTTCTTATACAATTGATTAAATACCTAACCATTAACTTGCAGATTCCTCGTGATTCGATCGACTTGTTGCTCTATCGGGTTTAACGCATCAAGCCAACAAGGAGCTATTAAGCCGCCACAGTCGAGTACTCCAGTTTAAATTCGATCCCACCCGTGGTTTGCGTCCTCAGCTTAGTATACGAACACTTGCATTTTGCTTTCATCGGAATGCAGCAACCACCACAAGGTAATCAATCGAACCAGGAACCTCGCTCAGCAGCAAAACGCGACCGCCACCGATTCCCTGAGGAGGTTCCACAATAGATCTCGTCCGCGTCGAGTGCCGAAGTGCCTTGCTTCCCCGCCCGAACACATTCATCGCAAAGGGGGAAATAAGAAAAAGAGAGACGCTCAGCTAGCACTGCGCACCATCGGCGGTGCGCCACCCAGTGCAGCAGCTGCGAACGCTATCGCTCCGAGGCTGGGCCCGTTTCTTCTTGCCGCGCTGCAAGAAGACGACAGTTGGTCACTGGGCCGCCGAAGCCCATCTATCCGCCTCCTCCCTTCCTGGGCGCAGCGGCGGTCGTTCGCACTTCTCTCATGGGCGGGCATGGCAGCGAGCCATTGCGTTCGAGCAGTTTTGCTCTCATCTCATTGACCGTGTTTTTCTTTTTTTCCTCCAGCGCTAACGGAACGTCGAAGAGAGCTCGAAGCGCTCCTGCCGTATCTTTCAGGAAGGGACCGCGGACTAATCACTCTTTTCCGTACCCATTTATTCGAGCATGCGGGAGAACATTTAATTGTGCGCGCAGGACGCGCACTACGGCAATTACACTCGGAGAGCGCCTCGATCGTCCAAATTTCGCGGGACGCGCGGATCGAAAAGACTAAGTCGGCATTAACGAGCTCCACGGCATGGCGGATTATATAAGGAAGATCGCTAAAGGATGGTGGCAAGAATTGCGGGGGTATAGAAGTGTTTTGCTTAACCGCTTCTAAACAATTAACCGAGATAAACTAATGGCCAATGGAATCAGTTGTCTTAGTGAGCACCAAAACGCCACCACGAATGTTCCAGCGAGAGTGCCTCACCAGCACTAGCACTGAAGGCAACACGCGCGCCCCGCCCAGCAGAAAACGAAGCAACGTTGTTGCGGTGGTGTTTTTCCGATTTGCTATGTTTTCTTCCATTTTCTCCCAAGCGTCGCGATCACTGATTTTCAGAGCTAGTGAGAGTATTTGCTTTTTAGCGGATGCACAAAATGACACTTTCGTGATTTAGCACTTCGTCGATGCCAATAAGGCCAGCCAGACAGCAATCTGGGGCCGAATTTACGAAACTTCTCTTTCTTAGGGGCGCTTCCATATTCGTCAGCCGGCTTCGTTAATGATATGCCCCACATCATGATATTCTCTTGCAAAATCTTTCAGCGTAAGATCTTTCTCTGAATATGGGCCCTGGCCCGTAACTTACGCTTTGTAAATGCGAGATTTAAAATTAAAGCGCACTTAAAATTGCGTGTTACAGCATCATGCAGTTACAGTATCTGTCACAAACAAAAGGTGTTCAGGGCACTCGCTGTCTATGCCCCCTAAAGCTTGTGTCGTCTGCGCAGTACTACGATTGTAGTAATCAACGGAATTTGTCACAGCGACAAGATCCAGTGACCCAGTAAGTTCACCGGAGTTCATTTGGCTTAGACCGAGACAGTTTTAAACGCAATGACTATTAGGATCAAAACATTCAACTGGACTTGCTAAACCTTGAAACAAATGACACTTCGGTCTTAAGTGCAGAGAAAGTTGTTTCTTATCTCAACATGCAAGTTTTGATGAATCGAAGTATTTGTAGAAAAATTAAAGATAACAAAGTGCCGTTGGTTCCATTGTGAGTCGTTCGTAACATTGTGTTTGAACTACAGTGAACGTTATCACATCAAAATAATGTACGTATCCTTGTCTGCATTTTTAGCGTACTTTGTAGATACTCATCTGCGTGGAAGTTACCTCTGAATGTCTGCCATCATTTTCTTGAAAGTGGCACAAGTTTATAGTACTGAAAAAAAAAAAGTTAAGCGTGAAAGTTTAGGTATTTCGTGTGCTTATGAATCTTTGAAGAGTTTGAAGGGTTTAATACTCAAGAGCACTGGAAATTTTGAACAATGGTTGAGGAACGAGCGAAATCGGCGTTGTGCGGTTGTCTTCGCAAGACAGCCTTCCGTAGGCCGTCGAACTATTGTATATGAATATTGTCGTGCGTCTGGAGTGCGATACCAGGCACCGAACTAAAGTCTCCTCATGCGTTGCCAGAGTGGTATATTATACGCACTGCCATAGAGGCGCTTTCCGTAGGAGGACTCGGGCCAGTTGACCGCACTAAAAAGAAATCAGGAGCAAACTGCTTGTATAAGGTTGCAGAGGTCATCTTTACTACAGTTTTTTCTGAACAAAAAAATTAAGGCATCTTCGCAGTAGTAGCGCCAAGCCTGAATGAAGTGCGGAGCTGGGCGGCCTGCCTTGTTTTTTCTTTATTTTCCTCTTTCTTTCTTCCTGTCTTTTTTAAAGTCTCTTTTTTGTCTCTTTATTTCTGTTGCTCTCTCTCTCTATTTGTCGCTACCTCTGTCGTTCTATCTCTTGCTCTATCTCTTTATTTCTCTCTTTTTCTCTCTTTCTTTCTGTTTCTGTCTTGCGCTCTCTTTTTTTATCTCTTTTTTATCTTTTCTATCTCTTTATCTCTTTCTTATCTCTTTCTTGTGTCCGTTTCTTTCTACATCTTTCTCTCTCTGTGTCCATTTCTTTCTCTGACTTTCTTCCCTTTCTTTCTCTCTCTCTCTCTACTCGTTATCTCTCCCATCAGATTTATTGCATCCCACGCCGGACAAATCGACGCACATGCTCTGGGAGTGAAGCAGGAGATGAAGAAGAGGACGAACAGAGCGCGTGTCGGTTCATGGTGATGATAGCTTTCTGTTCGCTCTGCACGGCCTAACGGTCGGCTTGAACAGCTCCAATTTTTAAAAAAATATTTTCTTCCATTTTTTTGTTTTATTTCCAATATGCGGGACTACGAAGTGGAGCGCTCCGGATTTATTTGAACCGCGTGAGCCAAATTAAGACTTGCTGAAACCTTACGGTGCACTCTTCTTACAATACGTCCCCCTTTATCGCTCTCGGTTTCGTAGTGCTTTTCTTTCTTTCTTTCTTTCTTTTTTCACCGAAGTTTCAAAGAAACTAGATCGTCGGAGACGAGAAATGAAATCGCCGGCTTTGAAACGCAACAGCCAAAAAATCACCGGCTTTGATACGCAACAGCCAAACAGGGCAACGACTGAACCCCCCCAATCGGATCTCTTCAAAGTGTAAACACGCAGGCGAGTGACATCAGCGCATGCCAAAGCGTCAAAGTGACTGCTGCAGTTCACGCAGACGGACAAACGTTCGCTTGTACGTTTCACGTGTCACGGGGTTGAAGATTGCTGGTCACTGTGGCGCAGCGCTCGTGGAAGAAAGCAAAACAAAGAGAAAAGGCGACAATACATGAATGGCGTGCCACAAGGGAGACGAGAAGTGTTTCCGTGACTGCGTTGCGTCGCGTACTGCCGTGCGCGCGCAGGAAATCCGGGTTGCGCGGATACTCGGCGGTGGGGACGCTTCACTGCGGAGGAGCGGCCCTCCTCTTCGTGGCGCCATCTGCAGGCAGTCGCGTCCGCGTCGTCAAGGTGCATGCGCATCCTCTGTGGCGCATGACTTTCACTTCTGAAGCAAATCCGGTTCATCAGATCCTAAAACACTGCACACGAGTGAGCGCACGCGGCGGGCGCGTCGCTTCAACGAAATATACTGCCGCGCAGCTGTCGAAATTTGCTCGAATGGCGGGCGCTGCGCGCTGGTATTAAATCTGGGGCCGAATTCTAAGACGATCGCTTTTCGAGATATCTCCAAATTGTCACTTGCTATGCACACTCATTGGCTGCTTAGCAGGACCGGGAAATTGATGGCGCCATGTAGTACTTCCGGCGACGTCAATTTTACGTCACAGTGCTTTATACGGTGCTCTTCACAAGTTCGACATAAACGAGCACATCTTTGCACCGTCAGCTGGTGGTGAAGCCTAGAATTTCAGTGATATAGATGGTAACTTCTATTATTGCGCACCGCAACTGCTCATTTATGTGCATCCAGAACGAAGCAGTCGTTTGCTGATGGCCTTCATGACCTACGAAATATGTCGGTTTAATCACTTTGTTTGAAATTTTTCATCTTCGGTTTTCTTCTTCCTTTCTTGTCTTTTAATGCTCCTGTTCTCACGCTCCCTTCCTCCCTCCCTCTTTCTCACTCACCGCGCTCTATTATTCGCCCACTGCTTTGTGGACACACTGGTCTGATGCTTGACCAATAATATTGGCCACTGGCTCGTGTAAGGCATTAAACGTGACGAGTCGTTGCGTAGGTAAAGCTACGAAGAATATAATATACGTGAAGACAATACAGAGCTGACAAACCGTCTCAACATGCTTCAGACACATTCGCTTGCTAAAGTCTAACCAAAGAGTGTGCGTGGTATATCATTCTGCCGTAGTGATGGTCAGAAAGTGCTTAAATGTAACGAGGGGCTTAATGCTTACCTCTACTTACGAAAAACATAATGGTAACATTTTCTATGGTGGTATGCACAGTAATGTGACGCTTTAACGCCGCTCGTCTTTTCTTCTGCCGCTTCAACAGCACTTTGATTTCTCTCTCCTCAAGTTGACGGGCAGCATTTGGTTACCTTGCCGGTGTAATGCATTTCTGCAATCTGAAATATATTTGTTCATACTCTTTTACTAGACATGCTTGTCTTATAGTATAGTATAGTATAGTATGGTATAGTATAGTATAGTATAGTATAGTATAGTATAGTATAGTATAGTATAGTATAGTATAGTATAGTATAGTATAGTATAGTATAGTATAGTATAGTATAGTATAGTAAGTGTACAAGTCACTTGCCTTCGCGAGCAGAAATCGCACTAGTGCATTAACAAATTTACCGTCCATGAGCAAGACGCCTATCAGATGTATCTAATGTCACTTCGATACCGCCATCTCTGTGCTTATGCCACCTGTTTTAATGCTGATTGCTTGATTCCTGCAAATTAATTATGAAAGCTAAAGCAAAAAAAAAAAACGAAGGAATGAAATTGTGCTCCTTCGTCGTGATTTACCGGCACGAAACGAAACTTGTAGCCACGAATGAGAGAAAATAATGGAAACTTTATGCCAATGGCCATTTTACGCCGCTTGAAGATCGTAGTGGACCCCTGTATATGTTCGGACACAGAACCAGCTGATGAGAAATACGTTTCAGTTCAATTTTTCCTATTCAGATGCGTCATGCCAGTGATTATTACGCGTTGTTGGCGTTCCCAAGCCTATTGTAAGCAAATCGCGCCCAAGGACAGCCTGCATTTCTTTCGCGGTGCGGTATCATGCTATGTAGCCGTATACTCAACGCGCAGGATTGAAGCCGACGGGAAGATTCATCGAGGATGATCACCTGAGGAAGGCAGCGATAGCGATCGTATCGCCAGTGAATCGCGTTGCAGCGCCGACAGCGTGCAGCCAGCCCGATAATCATAGTCGCTCACATCTGTATACAGAGTCGGTTCTACAACAATGCTCTCGGCAGCTTGTCTCCACACTGCACCGTTCACTTCTCACTTGCACAACACCGACGTTGTCCTGTGCGCGCATTAGCCCACACGCTGCGCGCTGTCGGCGGAACCGTAATCATGGCGGCGGTGAACCATTTGCCTGTCGCTGAATCGTTCGGCGCGCCCGCTTTCGGGCCTCTCGCGGTATTAAGTCAGCGCTGAGTGTTATGTGACTACGCTCGGCGAAGCGCTGCTTATACACCTCCATGTTTGACTCACGGTCACTCTCATAGTAAACGGTGCGGGAGTACTGTTAGCGATAGTAACTATACAAATTTTAATAAAATTGAAAGAACCAACAAAAAATTACAAACGATGCACTACACGAGAAGGCAGGCAAGATGGGCGCGCAACTATTGAAAGTTATCGTGACGTTCTCCTTTAGCAATCCGTGCGCGCTGATTCAGACAGCCTACTTAGAGGACCTTTTCAGAATACCAACCATGTTTTTTGCTTTTTTTCTCGTATCTTTATTCCTATGTATAGATATAGATAGAGCAAATTTATTAGAAGGCACAGAGGTCGGCCTGAGCTTGAGCGCTCTAGCCTGCTACTCTGCACAGGGGAAAAGGGGAAGGGGAAAAAAGAGTAATGAAGATGATGATGGGGACAGGAAGAGGTAATGCGTATGTACAATAACCACGTAGATTTGTCACTGCTGCACTGTTTTGTTGTTATCCCACTTTTTATTACTCTATAGGGGTAATATTTGTGCATAGCTTCAAAAAATAAGTTGCTTGCTTTTTTCAGAGCAGATTCTCGGTTGAAGACTACGTAAGAACTGATAAACCGTCACCCAGTTGGCTATGAGGCATTTCGACGCCTCGCATGTTCATTCCGCACGTGTCATGGTAAAAGACAGTGAAGCTCCAACCTTCAAAATTCAGCCTGTCAACACAAACACATATATCTACGGTGCTCACGGATTGAAACGCGGCATGAAAACTTTCAGAAGTAACGACTGATATTCGAGATAGCCACCGTCCGCTGTACGAATCTGACCGCTGTAAGTAACGATGACTCTGATAAAAATGTTCGAATCGAAATGTACACGTGACTTGAAATGTACACTGTGCACTATAAAGCATATGTCACGTGAGGTATTTAGTTATCCTCGTCCAAGGACAAAAGATTTCCAGAAAGTGTACGTCGTACTGCAACTACCCGCGTGGAATGAGTCCGCGGGGCAGCGAGCAAAAGTTGCGAAGCGGGTGGCCAAGTCCGCGGCGTAACTGCGGTGCGCAGTGACGGGACTGCGGTGCTCGCAGCCGCGCAGCTGATCCAACATGGTGCGAGCTCATCGCTCGTGTATGCTGACTTAACAAGTTCCGAGGCATGGCCAGCTGCGCATCTTGATGAGCCGCAAGTGACGCCGTCGGCGCAGCAGACAGCGGGCCATGCTTCTCTCCGTGTCGCAGTGTAAAGGCGCCCAAACGCAATCGCGACGCAATTCCGACTAATGGGCGCGTTCGTCCCCTTGCGCCGGTCGTCCCGTTTTCCGAGCGCTGATGAGCATCGTCAGTAAACAAGCAGGTGCGACGATTCCACGCTGCCACGCATTATCTTTTTAAACCAAAGCCTTCCTATCTTCCGTCTCTCCATTTTGTCTTCGGAAACAGGCTTGTATCTGCAAGACACCTCAATACCTCAAATGAAGCATTGACGCGAGAGAAAGAGAGAGAGGAAGGGAGGGAGAGGGTGAAAAAATTGGCTGCGTATCTGCGTGCTTCGCTGCAAATGTCGTCTAAAGACGATAGAAGAGGCGCTGCGTGAGATATGGACGTGATCTGGCAATACGTCGGGAAACATGAGTGCTGTGTTGCGGGCTGGTAGTCCCGGCGCAGCAGCAGGCGAAGACCGGCGGTGACCAACTCGACCGGCGGGAACGCCAGCCAGCCCGAACAGTTTGGCACGAAGCGCTGAAGCAGAAGAAACTTCCGCACTCAACGAGTACTCTCCACACACTCTTTTATTTACACGTCACCTGGCTAAAACAGGAATGCCAGAGCGGCGCCCCATGGCATTCGTATACAGTGCAATACAGGACCGAAACCGAAACACAACAATGAGCTCGTGCAGAGGGCACGGAGGAAGTCAAGTTTAACGCGCAGTCGCATTTTCAGCGCAGCTTAAGAAACTAGGGTCTTTAGAATTACGTATGTATGCATTTTCTATTAAAGGAACACACCACCTAATACTTACCTAATGATGTTGCGCCTCAGATATGCGTAATGTTTGCTTTTTGGTCGACAATGTACACAAGTATGAACCTAGTCAGCCTTTCAAGATGGCTGGCCCTTGGGCAAGTGGTTCAACTTTGGCCGAGTGATTGAATCGAGGGACGTGCCGACAAACAGAAAGACAGACCAAAATTTCTCCGTTTAGGTATCCCAAGAAAGACTATCGTCTTTAAAAGCAAATGAAAGGCAGCGAGATTAACCAGGTTGAACCTGATTTGCTACCCTACTCGGAGGGAAATGGAAGGGGAGCAAAAGAATTGAGGAAGGAAGAAGGAAAAAAAGAAAAACTGATACACGCGCGGGGTGCTAACGCTGATCACACTATACTGTATAGAACAGCATTGTCCGCGATGTCATTTTTTGTTCCGATATTCACACGACGCATGCACGCACACACACGCACACACACACGTACGCACGCTCAAATACTCTAGCGCTAAATTGTTCGAAGAGACATTTTCAGCTGTTGCTGAACATATTATTATAGTAAGGGCAGCTGACAACGAACACTTACTAACAAACGCTTTGTGGATTCGGTCCAAAGACACGCATCCAAAAATTATTTTACACTACAGTTGTTCAGAGAGTGAATTATGGCCTATCGCGATGTTCGGCATATTAGCGGATGCGGTCGACCAGTGAGACGGAGCACTTACAACGACGCCGTTTTGTGAATGCCTTCGCAGATAATGCACATTCATGGCGCCAAGTCAAAGATTTACCTCTTTATCAGCCTTGAAGCATTCGGGAAGCGATTTCGATTATCTCGGTGCTGTCAGAAGTAATCGATGTCGCGCTAGCTCTATTCGCTCAAAAATAACCTCCATACTAATCTCCCAGAATGAAAGCTTCTTAGTTGAAAAAAAAAAAATATCCTCCTAGTCCGGAGATCAAAACCGGGACCAACGTCTTTCCGAGGCGGTCGCTCTGCCAAATGAGCTAACCAGGATGCTAGCTATCGGCAGCGCGATGGCGAATTAATCGGTAACTCGATGCATATGGACACTAAATACTGCGAATCAGTACTGATTTGCAATAATTGTGTCTTGCTGTATTATTAGAGGAACTTCTTGAGGGGCTAGTTGGTTTTCAGACACCACGAGAGTAAGACAACAAGACGAACGCCACTACCAACTGCTCTATTGACCTTTTCGTTTAAAGGCGTGCCACATTAAAGCAAAATGGTAATGGCGGCGTCAGGGAACGTTCAGTATTTTTGTGCACGTCAGAATGTGCTTGCTCGGTAATGCCGTTCCAAATTGATAACCAATATCTCCTCCTCTTGTTTCTTCACTGAGGCTGCGGTTCTGCGCATCTCACATTTGTCATGTGGACTATATAGCCAGAGATGTGAAGGCCAATAAAACAGTTGGTAGTGGCACTCGTCTTGTTGTCTTACTTTTGCGGTGTCTAAAATTTGCGCCTTTCCTTTCAAGAGTCTTATTGTAAACCCCCGCGTTGACGCTCGAAGCGTGCGCTCATGCATTCGAAGTGCCATCAGTAAACGAGATACCGGTACGCGTATGCACGCTTGGCCGGAGGACAGTCTGTGTTCGTGTGTGTGCTCTCAACATGTCAGCACGCGAGAGACCGCGACACGTCCTGAGGTCGGCAACTTGAGTGGATGGCGATCGATTCCCGTTATGGGCTGCCCCGCCGACGCTAATGAGCGCACGCCGTGCCCGCCGCTAAAGACAAAAAAACGCCTTCTTTCTGGAGGACAGCCAAGAGCAGCCCGCAATCTGGGCGCGGAATGTACAGCGCCCGACTTCGCGCATAATTAAAGCACCGTCGCGCCATCTCCGCGTAGCCAGTGTTTTGGGTCCGCGCAACCTCGGAGGCCGCGGGGAACTTGAGGACCTCTGCGTTGGCCACTGCCTTCAAGGCTATACGCGAACACGAATAAGAAGCGCGCTGCTGTACAAAGAAAGGGCCGTGAAATTAAACGCAACGACTGCAGTCGCGCTAGTAGCAGTGCTCCACCCTGCATATCTAATTTTAACTGATCGCCCACTTCGAAGTAGCCAGGAATTACTTTTCTCAGTGCATACCTCGCCACCTGTATAGGCCAGAAATTGAGGCAAAGAAGATAAAGAAGCAATCAGTGGCTAACCAATCGACAGTATTTCCTTAATCGTACTGACCGCAAAGGCGGTGTTTCGTGGTTGTGACCGCAGACAAAAGCCTCTTTTTATTCGAAATAATGCATGCGGGTGCTACAGCGACGTCGTCTACTCCCTTCAATATATGTCATGACTCGCGTGCGTATCAAGGGCAAGGAAAGAAAACGATCGTTTAAAGCATATATTTGTTGAGATATAGTTTGTACAATATAGCGCTAAACAGGGCCAGAGAACACGGATGACAATAAAGAGGAGACGGAGACGATCATATAAAATAAACATTTCGCGGTTAGTACGCCTCGTGATCGTCTCGCTTTTATTGTCGGTCCTCCGTGTTCTGCAGCGTGGCAGCGTGGCCCTGCTTGCTGCTAAAAAGAAAGCTTGACCTGGATATTTACGGCTCGAAGAAAATAGTCTCGACCTATCGGCGAGCCTCAGTGCTGCAACACTGTGAATCGGCTCCATTGCGATGTAGGCAGGATGTGAAATATTGGTTCTTTGGCCAGCCGCGACAACACCGCAGGCAGCACCTCCACAGCACTCGCCTTTCCTTGAAAGCAACGATTTTCCGACGACAACGCATTTCTCTTCGTTAATAATTTGCCTCAAAGTCTGGATAGTTTCCAAGCATGCAGCGTCGCCTTGTTGCTTTTCCTGCACCCCAGAGAAAACGTTATTCCTCACACAAAAAGCCGTCCACGTGTTCAGTTGGAAGAGCTGCAGCGAAGCGTTTTGGCGGTCAGGCGGCCCGCTGTAACCGCAGACTCTTCCTTCATTCCTTCTTTTTTTCTTGCTTTTTTTTTTCAAGCACAAGTAAATGTTGCGTCGCGTGCTACGTACTGACGGCACGCGAAGCTCAGCTTAATGCTGTCTCTCGCTTTGTGTAACTCCCGTTTAGCTCGGCCGACGTTCACTTCTGTTTGCGAGGGAACAGGGAACGTATGTCTTGGACGGGGGAAAATTACTGTGATTTTCGTTCACCAATTTCCGACCTCGTGAATAAGTATTAGAAAAACGAGAGAAGAATTAAAGCTGCTGCGGTCGCCCGTTGTGTGGCGACGTTCGTTATGAAATGCATAATGATTTACCCTGATAAAACGCGCAATTGTTGAGGTTGAAGCTGGCGTCACTTGTGAGGGTTATATATGACGAATAGGTCATGAACAGCCTGTGAATTTTATGCAGACACCTTTCGGATGCGCAGATGGTATGAATGGGGCAGTTTGGGCATGCTGGTAATGTATTTTTCAGAAAGGTCAAGGCGCTCGGAAAAAGTGTCCGAAAAAAGGCACACATGTAAACACAAACAGACGCTGATATGCGTGCCTTTTTTCGCCCGTGTCTTCCGTGCACCTTTGCATTTGTTAAACAGATTTTATGAAATTTATATTAATCGCGCGCTTTACGTCGAGACTTGATGAAAAATGACGTCGGTGTTTAATTTAACACCGCACGAGATGATGCCTAAGCGACTGTCGTATAGCAGCCGACAAGCCTTGAGAGGGCCATTCATGTGCACAGATAACCACCGAAAATGATGATGGGCCGCAGTGTAGTGAATTCACTGCTGCACGATAGCATATACGCGTAAATGAAACGGCTGAGTGGGCGCTTATCGAAGCCTCGTCGAGGGTGGTTCGGCCGGGGCAATCAGGGCGGCGACGAGTCGGGCCCTTTTTTTCTCACGGCCGGCCGAGGCAAGTGCGCCGGCGTCCTTTGCGAGCGGAGGGCTTCCGTCATCGCAACAAAAGCGTCGCCGGCGACCGTGTTTTCCGTCCGCGTACACACAACGGAGAAACCCTTTCGCGGTGGCGCGCCCGATCTTCGGGCACGGCGAAACGATGAAATGAGCTGCAGCGTTCGATCGCGTGAGCGTCAGCGAGGCAGCGTCCGTGCATGCCGGATGATCGTCTCCGCACCGGCGGCTATTGATACCGCGGTCGCTTCAAGGTATATTGGTCGCTTCTCGTGCCCCACTCCTCACTTTGAAGCAATGCTGCCGTGCCGTCGTTGCGATGCAGTCCAAGTCGTTTCAATCTATGTCCTCTTTTTTCCCCTTGAGACCACGTCACGAAGAAAAAAATTTACGCTTCGTTCCGGAGCTGGCCGCATACCCGCCGCGGTGTTTTCGTGGTTATGGTGCTCGACTGCTGACCCCAAGGTCGCGGGATCGAATCCCGACAGCGGCGACCGCATTTCGATGGAGGCAAAATACTAGAGACCCGTGTGCGTATAGATTTGGGTGCACGTTAAAGAACCCCAAGTGGTCGAAATTTCCGGAGTCCTCAACTACGGCGTCTCTCATAACCATATCGTGGTTTTGGGACGTAGAACCCCCTCAATTATTATTTTTCAGATGGCCTAAATGCGTATTGCATCTGTGAGGTAGGCTAGGCACGCGTCGCTCCGTAGCTTGTCACCGCAAGAAATGCACCAACCGCCTTGGTAGCTTAGCAGGCTGAGGTGTTGCGAGCTAAGATGGAAGTCGCGGTTTCGATTCCCTGGTGAGTTTATTCTATTGAGGCGAAATGCAATAGCACCCGTGTACCTACATTTATGTGCACGTTAAGGAACCCCAGCAGGTATTCAAAGTTAATGCGTAGTCCGGCAATACGGCGTGACTCATAATCAGTGCCTGGTTTTGGCACGCTAAACAACAGGAATTAAGATTATTAAATGCACCAAATATAATAGGAAGTGAAGTTGCCGGAGCAGCAAAGCACCGGATCGGATTTGGCACCCTCGCGGCACTAACGTTATGTTCGCGCCAAACTAGTACGTGGTCGTCCAAATAAACTCAGTTCTTTCGCTTGTTTATGTTGTGGCTGTGAATATAAAGCCTATAAATCATCATTAGTTCGGAATAAACGAATGACTGGCACCTCTTTACTTACTTAGAAGGGTAGATGCATTGTTTGATTTAGTAAATTGGTCACGTAGTGGGTAAGCAAATGGCGTACATATGTTTCATTGTGAACGTTAGTGTGCTGAAGGAGAAAGAAATGCGCATAATTTATATGTAGTGGCAGCGCTCGCCGACGCGTCGAAGCGTGTTGCTCAACGTGGCGCTGAAAGACGTTCGAAAAGGGGCGGAGCTGATTTTGAGCGTTTGTTTCATCTTCGCTCTTCCTTTTGTACGCCAGCGACGACCTTGGCGGTGCGGCGCGTCTTTCCACGCCCTTCTCAGAAGCGGATGAAACTTCTTGAAGGCGTTAGCATAACCTCTGCTCCCCCTGCGTTTCAGCACGATTGTACAACTTGTGGCTATATGGCGAGCGGCTGTCGTTAGGTGTAGCATGCTGCAGAAAGAAACGCACGGATAAGACGAGAGTTATAGCTGGGAGAGTCTCGTCTGAACGTCACTCACTCACTCACTCACTCACTCACTCACTCACTCACTCACTCACTCACTCACTCACTCACTCACTCACTCACTCACTCACTCACTCACTCACTCACTCACTCACTCACTCACTCACTCACTCACTCACTCACTCACTCACTCACTCACTCACTCACTCACTCACTCACTCACTCACTCACTCACTCACTCACTCACTCACTCACTCACTCACTCACTCACTCACTCACTCACTCACTCACTCACTCACTCACTCACTCACTCACTCGTCCTCGTGAACAAAAAAAAAAACTCTTTTATAGCTCATCAGAACATTTTGCCAAACACATGAGCTGTGCTATGCTCACACGCAGTGTTATACTGAGCATTTGTTGGCGCATTCCCACCTCGCTCTGTCACTTTCTCTTGCCTCGTTCCTCGGCAGTAACACGAGGAATGAAAGAAAGTATTTAACAGAGTTCTGCTATCTTGCCCACACTGTCTGCGTTTCCTTTGACTCAACTGACTGTATCCGCTGCCATCAAGTAAATAATATTGTTACGAGGAAATAAGAGCACTGATTCAGTAGCAAATTAGAAAACCACACCACAGCTCACACAAGAACGTCGACTTCTTCACCTTTCTCCCAGACGCTTTTCAGGGTATATCCCATCGGCAAAACCACGCAACAATATATACTTCTCACCTTATTCTTCTCTCAAAGAGTGGAACTATTTTAGAATTTGACGTTGACGTCTTACTGTTTTGTGCGCAACTTTTAGCGACCAGGAAACTTAGTCGCCATTGACCCAGTCCGTTTGTTTAAACGTCGTATTCCAAGTTCCAAGTGCTATCGAGTGTTTCGGCTTTTTGGTAACAAAAGATTTCATCGAGAATTCCTTCTTTGTGCAGTTGTTTACTTCATATACTTTGCAGCCCGCAGCAAGTTATCGGTATCCTGACACATGCTTATCACTTAATAACATTGTAGAAGTCATCACTATTAATAAAATCAAAGCAATCTCTTGTAAAACAATTTTCAGAGATGACTATTACATGTCATCAACCGTTAGAACAAAAGCTAATATGATCTCCATTCAACTGAAATTACCAAGTCGTCTCAGTGCCGCGTGCCACTAGAGAGAAAGAGTGGGAGAAACATTTTTTTTATGTTTATAAGGGTATACGAACTATGTGGTAGGGATCAGCTGACGTCGTTGAGCTGCATTCCATTTGGTGCTCTTAGTACAGCGCTGCTGCCTAACTGCTTGACGGATGGTTGACGGATAACATTTTTCAAACGCATCTTGCAGCTTGGTAACACACTACTGCCGCATCATGCCCTGAAATTACCGGCATACCACAGGAGCTTGCCAGACGCACATGATTAGAAATGTGTGCATTCACAACCGAAGAAGTTTACCGCTAGGGTACATAATATGAATTTTACGTCATAGGGACACATCCGCCTTATGCTTGAATCGTGCGTACAACATAAACACAACCGCTTCTCTACAAGACTGCTACCACACAATAATACTTGACGTATTTTTCAGATGAGGGCTTGCAAAACTGACGTCCCTGCTTGGTCAGTTATTGTGAAGTCGCTGGCAACGGAGGAGGTAAATGTGTGTGCGTGGGTAGGATAAGAAAGAGTTTAAGTTGGCATGGAAACAAGAACTGACGCTAGAAATAGTCGACGAGGCTCTTCAGAATGACTGGCTGGCATAGGAACGAAAGCTGTGGGGAAAGATTATGCAGGGCTGGCAGCGCTTCATTAACTGTCAGCCGAAAACGGGATAGAAAGAGAAGATGTCATAAAAAATACGTGTTGCCTTTATTTTCTTTACATAGAGTCTAGGTGCACAAGTGAAATGAAGGAACCGCTCCTACGCTTTTTTTTTTTCGTATATGTTTCGTACGTATATGCTGTTAACAGTACTCAAGCAATATCTGCCTCTCAAGCAAATATTTATCAAAGGCCATGGTGACAGGCAACCGTTATTTCCGGTCTTCACTCTGCGTGGAGAAAAACTTCATTTCTCCAATGCCTGCAATGACCCCCCCCCCCCTCCCCCGGTTTTAAGCCTAAGTACGCGAGCATTTCTGTATTTGGCCTTCACCCCGCGACGATGGTTTCACTTATTCGGGAAGGGAAAGGAAGAGAGTGAGAAGGAGAGGGAGAGATTTTATCTAATGAGTAAACTGGAGAGGTTTTCCTGACAACGCTTCTGCACGTTAATACCTTTAGATGAGAATGATTGAGGAAGAAGTTAGATACACAGTACGTAAGCAGCGCGCGACAGATACAGAGCATAAACGATCCAGACCGCAACGCTGAACAAACTAATATATTTCAGTCAGATCAGTGCCTCTGAGTTTAAGAGGTTAGTGGATTCGAAGCAGTAGAAGATGCAGGTCAAGGAAATGTTCGCAAAGTCCACCAGTACCACTGATATAAACTCGATGGTGGCGGCTCTCGCGAAGTGTCTGTCTCACGCGCCTGCAATAATCTTACTCGAATCTTAGTGGGCAATTCAGTAGCAAAGCCTTCGCACGGCGTTCATACCGCTAAGCGACCGCCAAAGTGGACAGACGGTGATGAGGGCGATCGTGATTATCGGCCTGCAGCACGTTCCAACTGATCAAATTCGTCTTCGGCGCCCAAGTGGACACCACTTTTGGCGCCTGCGCCAAGAGGAGTTGAGGCGAAGCGGCTGGCGCGTTTCGACGCGCTGGGCACCCGTAGTACAATGCCACTTCCGATTCGAAGCCTCGCAGTGCAGTTGCGGTGCACAGGAGCGTCCTTGAGCTGGCTTGCCAGAGGCGAGATTACTACAGAACGTTTGTTCGCAAAAGTGCCAAGAAGGAATGGGATTGTATCTACGAACACATCGTAGCAACGGGAGCCAAAGGTTACAGACAGTAAAAATATGAGAAACCTATACAAAGAAGTTCTTTTAGCAGAAGCTAGAAACAAAAGAATGTCAGTGCACTAAATGTTACATCTTAACTTGAACCCCGTATTTGTTAAACCTGTTTTGTGAGTCCAATGAAGGAGTGAAAGTTCTGCGAAAATATAAGCGTGATTTAACCTCTGTACTGTAAGTGCGTCGTTTTCCATTCACTAGGAAGAGACTTGATATATACGGTTGTATCACAAATAACCGTGGAGAAGAGTTGGTCGTCAGAAACTGGAACATTATGAGAAGTTGAAAGCGTTCCATTTACAACTCTGCAACAACGAAACATGAGGTTGAATTGCCAATGAATTGCCAATGAATTGCCACTCCGCCATTCATTATCTTTCGTTCTTTCTTTTTTTGCATCTCCTGTTTGTACCTATGCTGGCTTCTTCAGCGTATACCGCTGTCACTTTACTCACACGCGTGCGAATTCTTCAAGTCTCCCTCCTTCCTGTCTCAACCATCCCATTTCTCACTCTCATATTTACGTACACGGTGATGTTCATGTACCAATGATTTGCTATGCAGTTACTTTTTTCCGCCGTTTCTTTTCCTTTTTTCTTGTCCATGCTAGGCCAGTCGCTTCAACTTTCTTCAGTTGCCCGTCTAGCGACACGTCTTAGCTTTCATAACGCGCTTCGGGGGTGGGGGGAGGGGAAGGGGGAGGGGGTTCAACATGTTTGTTCGTGCGTGCTTTTTTATGTGTGTGTGTGTATATACACACATGCAAAATCAAAAAAATTTCGGAGGGCTAACCCCCCCCCCCCCTGGCTACGCCTCTGCTGAACAATGTGTGAGTTTGAGCTAGTTGGTACTCGATAATTGACCACCGTTAATCGCAAAATGTTTGGACGAAAGGAGGAACCGCGTCTGAGTCTTTTCGTCCTTTCGTCCAAACGCTTTGCGCTTCGCTGGTCAAGCATCGCTTATCGCAGTGCAGGAAGAGGAACAGCCTCCGCTCTTGACGCCACTGCGCGGTGGACTCCTCGCTAAGCTAATTCCGTGTAAACTTAAAGCCTAGGGAGCCTATACAAACAGCACTTGCATGAAACACTACGGTTCACGCGGAGCATTGGCTGGGCGCCGGTCTTGTCATCCTTCGTAAAAATTGGCCGCGTATCTGCGTGCTTCGCTGCAAATGTCGTCTAAAGACGATAGAAGAGGCGCTGCGTGAGATATGGACGCCATCTGGCAATACGTCGGGAAACACGAGTGCTGTGTTGCGGGCTGGTAGTCCCGGCGCAGCGGCAGGCGAAGACCGGCGGTGACCAACGCGACCGGTGGGGACGCCGGCCAGGCCGAACACGCTGTTTGGCGCGATGCGCCGAAGGAGAAGAAACGTCCGCGCTCAACTCAACGAGTACTCTCCACAAACTCTCTTACTTACACGTCGCCTGGGTAAAACAGGAATGCCAGAGCGGCGCCCCCTGTCATTCGTACAATGCAATACTGAACCGAAACCGAAACACAACATGAGCTTGTGCAGAGGGCACGGAGGAAGACAAGTTTCAGCGCAGTCGCATTTTCAGCGCACCTTAAGAAACGGTTGTAACAATGTAGGGCGAGTAGGGCCAGAAGGACCGTCACGACGAAAACCTGCCTCCTCAGTCGTATTCGCCTGGAACGTTGGTGTGGCTTCACGTTCCCTCCTCCGCTCCTGGCCTTTCCACAAAGCTACTGCCTAAGTACGAAGGCCCCTACCGCGTCCTACGTCAAGCATCCCCAGTTAACTATATGATTGAGCCTGTTCAATCATCTACGGACCGCCGTCGTCGCGGCCGCGAGACTGTTCACGTCGATCGACTGAAGCCGCATTATGACCCACCAGTTGTACCTGTTCCTTAGGTCGCCAGGATGGCTCCTTTTCTGCGGGGGAGTGATTTGTAACATGGTAGGGCGCAGACAAGAACGCCTGCGAAAGAAGAAGACGAAGACGGTTGTTGTTGGCGCTCGCGCTTGCTCGGCTTGGACCGCTGATCGCTTCAGCTGTGGCAATCTTTTAATAAACGCGTTACTGTCTCAACGTTAAACGCATACCATCAAGGTCTTTAAAATTGCGTATCTATGTATTTTCTGTTAAAGGAACACACCGCCTAATACTTACCTAGTGATGTTGCGCCTCAGATATGCGTAATGTTTGCTTTTTGATCAACAATGTACACAAGTATGAACCTATAGTCAGCCGTTCACGATGGCTGGCCCTTGGGCAAGTGGTTCAACTTTGGCCGAGTGGCTGAATCGAGGGACGTGCCGACAAACAGAAAGACAGACAGAAGGACAGACAGAAAGACAGACTTCTCTATCGTCTTTAATATGGCTCATACCCACCATGCGTGGGATTGGCCGAGAAATGGGTGGATTATTTCTGTCGTTTGGTTTGTTGGTTGGGTCCTGATGGGATGGCTCAACCCATTACGGGGCAGTGGTCATGACGGATGGGAAGAGGGGAGAAGAATACTAAAACGAAACTTTGTAAACAATATTGCAGTGGTAATGTTGACTGTTTGTCTTCAACTTGGCTCCTCGTCCCTTAACTCCTTCACCTCGTTCCTTGTACGCTGCCGTCGAGGCGTCCTCCAGAAGCGAGACAGCTACGGCAGTGTATTTTTTTTATTCGATTTCCCTTTTCAAATGTCGGTTAGCATCTACACTACCCTACAAGAACTGACTGACCCTGCATCCAACAGCGTGCGCGCTTTACGAAGATAGCGGCCGTCGTCGTTTGCTTAACGGAGCCTCGCGTCGTCGACGTCGCTACCCCCGCGGCGCCGTGAGACGTCCGGGCCGTGGGACGCTGCGGCGGTGGAGTCGCACGGGAGGACGGCTGCGGCTCGCGGGATCGCCGCTGGTCATCTCGCGGTGGGCGCGTCCTTGTTCCCGAACGGCATCGCGCGAGGCCGCTTCGAGGTCTGGCCGACGCCTCCGGCGCCCGACGACTATACGATGGCGGCCCACGCCGCCGGCGCCGCCGGCCAGGGCGTCGTCCCAATCGTCGTCTCCTTGCGCCGCGCTCGCGCGAGGAGAGAGCACGGCGGCCAGCCTTATCTGACGCTCGGCGACCAGCGCGAGCCGTTCCCGCTGCGCGCGCTCCCGATGGCTTTGCGGCGGCGTCCACTTCGAAAACGACTCTCTCTCTCTCTCTCGCCGGAACGCGTCCTGCGCGAACGCAGTCCTTAACCCTGGTTCGCGAATCAGGGTGGGAGCCCCGCTGTTCCACAACTGCGCGCTGACGAGGAAGAATTGGGCACGAGAAATAAGTACAAGAAAATAAAAGAAGAAGAAAAAAAAACGCGCTCCGCCGATAACATGCACAGTCTCCGTTTGCTCGTCCCCTTTTAATCATCCCGCCTTAACCAAATCGCGCAGCCTTAGTGCATATGGTCGGCGACATAAATCGCAAGAATTTGTAAGCGTTGCCGAAAGGGACACATTCAGGTACACGAAGCAATGATCGTGCTGTTAGGTGCACTTGTCCGGACAGCAGAGGAGTTGTTTCTCGCGCGCGCAAAAGCCAAAGCTTGTGGGCTCGCCGCAGGCCGTTGACAAAGCGGTCGCCTGCAGAGAAGAAAGCCCCCGCAGCTAAGGGGGAAAGCTAATTATGCATGTCAGTCAGAGTAGGTGTACGTTAAATCGCCAGTTAATTGGCGCCTTGCTTAGTTTGGTCAGTCGGATCACGTTGTGCTCTGTTAATCATGGTGTATCTAAAACAACTGCCGAAACTCGGAAGATGCTATCCTCCACCTCCTCCTTCATGTGAAAGGAAGGAAGGAAGGTAAACAGCAGAGCGGGGTAAGGGATGCTAACCGGTCTAAAATAACCACTATGCTACCCTACACTGGGGAAAGGGATTAGAAAGTTTCAAAGTTAGAGGTGTGAAGAAAAGAGAGGGGGGAGAGAGAGAGAGACAGAACACATTGCAGCCAGTAGCCCAATTGTCATTATAAATTGTGCTTTATCAAAGCATACGAACTCCAAAATGTGCACACTAGAAAAAGAGAGCTGCACTTTCACGAGGAACTTCAATCAGACAAATCCAGCAAAACACAGAAACGGTTGGTGAGATGTTTCGATAAACCAACATGCGCTAAAACGCATACGTGTTATATGTACGCCGATCGAGCTTGTGTAGTAAGCCACCGGAGCCTATTTCAAAACTCAATCTATTCCATTTATGCGACAATTTCTACGTAGTTCGTCTTACGTACGCCGAATGAAGGTTTTTTTTTTTTTTTTTTTTTTTCCCAGCTTACGGGGAGAGCGCACCGCGTGAGGACTCGGCGATACACGGCGCATACTTCCCCACGGCACGTAGTGAAGGGTCGACGTCGCCGGTCTAGCAGAATTTTTCCATTTCTCTCAGAAGAACCGACAATTCGGAGCTGTTGCTCGTTTCCTTCACTCTAAAGAGCACTGTGTGCTTCACGCTGCAGAATTACTTGTGTACACACGCGAGCAATTACCTTATCAGTACGCCATTATCTCGTTTTCCTTATTTTTTCCGCTCCCCGCTTTCTTCCCGCTATTTACAACACAAACTACGTAACCGGGCCGCTCAGTGGAGCCTGTCGAAAGCATGCACGCCAGGCGGGAGGCTGTGCGCGAGTGGCCTGAGGCGATTGGGTGGAGGCCGTGGCTGTAGTTACGCGCTACTCCACGTATAGAGAAAACGGACAAGTGATGCCCGCATTGTTCCACCGAACACGTAACTTCCCCGCAAACGAAGGTAGTAAAACAAAAAATTGCCTACAACTAATGCTCACGGTGCAGCATGCATCGTTAACCTGTATTCAATCCTAACCAGTCCGGGTTCGATCAGCCTGTCGAAATTTAATGAGCGAACATAGCGTACGAAATGACAGCTTATTTAATCTATGTCCTAAAATTCTGTGAGCTCACGTCGCCTTGTTGAGGAATTGCAACTTCAGTAAGTACTGGGCCTCCAGGATAGTTTACATGTAGATTAAAAGGACTGACTGACAGCTGATGCCAAACGAAAGCGCGTATTCGGCCTATACTTGTGCAGGTATTGTAGTCGCATGCAAGTATCTTTTCGACCGCACTTTGGACAGGACTTGAAGCAGAGGTAGTCTCGCGCAACATACTGTGTTGCATACATGATTAAGCACGGCACATCCTCATTTGGATAAAACGAATAGCACTTTTCCCAGCTTTGAATAACGAAGCTCCGATGCTGGAACAGATTAATTTGACATTACGTGCTTGGCATTTACACTCTGGTTAAATGGATGTCAATGTTAGCTCGTTCTGTTTTTGAGCACATAACACCATCCAAAACGTTACAAATGGGCAGATCTCTCCTGCGTTACCTGTTTCGTTTCTACTCAGGAACAACTACAACACACGCGTATCAGCGAAAGGTTGATCCTGTACGCTTCTAGAAGGTTAAAGCAAATTTATACAGTCAGACATCGTTAAGGTATAATCAGCGCATGCTCACATCAGGAGGGAAATTTATTAAGGCGAAAGCCTTAGATGCCTCGTCAAACGCGAAAAGTGAGGGGGTACCAATACATTAACCTGAGAAGAAAAAGAAGATGGCTTTCGCCTTCCAGTCGTCTTAGGCAAACGCGTAATGTATTCATAGATGAATACATTTTTAAATTCAGCTGTTTTAGGGGCGAAGCTCCTTAAGGCGGCACCCGTTCGTCCCTCGTAGTCGTCGTGATCGTAGTAGTGAGTAACAAGTCTTACGCTTTGACCTCCAAGGTGGTGCCGGTGGGAGATTTCTCCTGTGCGTTGTTGAACAATAAAAAATTCGCAGCGTGCGCGTTAACTAAAAGCCGAATTCTTCTGTCTCTCATTCCCCATTAGCAGCCATTGGCATGTTCCAGTAGGAAACGTTAGTAGAAGTAGAAGTGTAAGTGTTAGCTAAAAGCCGACTTCTTCTGTCTCTCATTCCCATTAGCAGCCATTGTTTACCTCCAAGGTAGTGCCTGGTGAGATTTCTCCTGTGCGTGATTAAACAATAAAAATTTTGTTCAAAACGCCGTTGATTGATGAAATAAACCAACGAAAGACGCCAGATGTTTTGTAAAAGCAGAACGAAAGAACGCCAGATGTTTTTCTTAAAGTGTAGTAGTAGTAGTTGTATTTAGCCACCTCGCCCGATCGTCAACGGGCGAGGTGGACCGGCAACGGCGCGAGGACCCTGCCGTACGAGAGTTAAATCACACTAAAAGACATACTTTGCGGGCGATACACTCTAGTGAGCTTTCAACTTTTCGTCTTAATGTACTACATGATAAAGAAATTATTTCTACGAAAAACGCAAGGCACACCTTGAGCAATATATTTGGTTTTGGGACGCTAAATGGAACCATGAGGCGATGCGAAGCCGGAGCACTTGCACGATCGCGTTCCGTTGGCTTTCGTTGGGCATGCTACCGACCTCGCGTCGTGGAACGCGCGTCCTGTCTTCCCTCTAGCCTTGCCTTTAATTCGCACAGGGCGAGCGGGGAATGCGGTCGCTCTTTCGCTCGGGAGCGGACTTCTTCCTTGCATTTCACCGATCACAAGTGATAATGAAGGGACCACGTAAACCAACAGTACAATAAAAGTTTGATGTTTAATATACACACGATGTTTCACACTCTTTATATTATGTACTGGGCGCATTTCACGGAAGAGTTTCACGGTTTACAGATGATTCCCTCCGTAGCTTCGCCCCACTCATCATCATTCACCCCGTGGATATGCTGTGATTTTTTTCTTGACCTCCTCACACTTGTTCTTTATCGCCTCAGATTCGCGCTTTCGCGAGCAGCTCGCGCGCCTCGAGCCTTGAGAGGTCTCATGACCATTCGAGTCGACAGCGACGGGGCGACTGGACGATGCAACACCCAACACAGTGTGCATATTTGTATAAAGGCTGACCAGCAAAGAACACTATAAAACGCCAGAGCTTACGCGAAGCTAAGCAGGTAACGCCATCTTTTCATTCTTAATCGCCACCCACCGGATCGGAGCGTAACCCTTTCAGGGAGTCCCGTGTGACGGGCCACTGCGCATTCTCGCATTTCCTCCTCCTCTCCTTCGCATTCTCCGACCAACCGGGAAGATGCTCACGTGAAGCGACACGCTGGAACTCGTGTGCACGCGGCAATCAGAGCGTACGGGAGCCGGGCTTTCTTCTCGCAAGCTGCGGCGCGGGCCGGCGGCTTTTTCGAAGCCAGCTGCTTCAGTCATCGCGAACGCGTCTTCCGCGAGTATACCGCTTCTTCCTCGAGGAAGTCGGCGGCGGACGCTTCCCCGAGACTGCAGTGCCGGGTACAGCGTTCGGATCGCGTGAGCCACCCCCCCTCACGCTATAGCCGCAATCAAAGCGCCAGTTCGGAGGGTGGCCCCTCGCAGTGGCTAAGGACCGGAAGGTGCCGTAGTTGCCAGTTGATATAGCAGTGCCTGACGTCTGAAAACAACGCTCGGGCTGTGACAAACGTCGTCGTCTTGATGGGATGACGTTCGTGGTGCACAGCATGGCGAAAAACAGACGCGGCGCTTGCGTCGTCTCGTACCTCGGTCTGCTCTACGCGCTCCTACGTCATGTGCTCTGCTTCCATCTCTCTTCTCCCTAGTCCTCCTCCCAGAGTGGGGCAGTACACCCGGTGTCTGTTCCGGTTAAAAACAATACATACTGTAAGACCCACAGACCCTCTACCCAAATCCGCATAGCCGCTATTGAGCGACCAGCGCAGTCAGCGGCAAGCTAATTTGTTGTCTAGGTCGTAGCGACTGCATAATTGTTCGGAAAAATGAGAGGAAAGCCATCATACGGAGACACAAAAAAATAAAAGCACATGGAAAAGACTACTGCTTCTTCTGCTTCTATGGGTTTCACCTGAAAGAACAGAATTTTGCTGGTAGATATTTACTTCTACTGTACGATAGAACTACACCCGGGGCATCTGTAGGGTCTCTCCATGCTATTAAGCACATGCAGAGACCTTTGACTGCAATTACGCTTTCCTTGTCACAACCTTCACCAAACAACGGCCACGTTTATATGTTATACCGAGGCCATCATCGATCAATTCTTTCACGCGCGAACTTATATTCTGTCAAATTTCGACGATGCGCGTACGCAGACCACCGCAACGTGGTGTTTTTGTCCTGGGAGCGGAACCCGGAACACGTTAATCACGAACGCCCCACTTGCCGCTCCCGGTGGCATGTCCGTGCACCATCACGCCGTGTGCTCGGGAATTTGACTGAGAACCTCCCGCCATTCGGCAGCGGCAAACTTTTTCCTTTTTTTTTTTCCTCCTTTCGAAGTAAATGCGAGCACTTTCGCTCGACATGGAAATAAGCGGAGCCAGAAACGGGGAGAGCTGTTTCGCACGCCTCCTTGCACGCATCGAAAGAATTAGGCGCGCGGAGCGGCTCGTTAGATGCGCCGGGGCGGAAGATGGTCTCCCGGCCCCAGAAGCGCGCTGGCACACAGTAGCAGCGGCAGCAGCTTCCGCACCCAAGAAAGAGCGTCCCGTCGGCCAGCAGCAGCGAAGGCCGGCCGCCGTGGCCCACTTGGCCACGCCCTGTCCGGCGCTCTAGTTCCCGCGCGCCGCTTCGACTCGCCGCGGGGCGCGGTCGCCTCTTCGGGGTCAACGACCCTCGTGCCACGGGTGGGGGGAGTCCCGACCATTGGTCCGTGCCCCGCACCGCCCCTCGTCTTCTCGGACGGTGCTCGTCCGAGAGCGCTTCTTCTCCGCGACGAGAGACACACCCTCTCGAACCCGGATCAAAATCTACCTCGAACGAACCCGAAGCGCCGTCCGTCGGAGTGCCCCCCCACCGGCAACCCTCTCGACCGCGCCAGCAGGTCGTACAGTGCTAGCGAGCGAATGCTGCACTGTGTCAAAGGCTAACCAGCGATATCCGGACGTTCTGACCAGTGGTTTAATTAATTTAGCATATATAGTGGTCAGACTCCAACGCAGCGAGTCACATGCGGCATCTCAACGCAACTTGGCTAAAACACGTTGCCGGGTTAGTTTGTTCGAATCCACGATAGAGTGAGTAAGCGCTATTTCACTAGGAGAGCGCTGTGTATGTCTTTCTTCCTCGTGAGGTCGCGCTCGTCAACGCAACTGCGTCGTTTTTGAGTTTTTCCGCAGCAATGTAAGGTTTCAGCGCGTGGACTGCTAAACAGATGATAACTGCGACGCTTACACGAGTGCGCCCTATTTTTATTATTTCCGTGCATGTTCGGACTACAAGTATACACGAACGTTTCTCCATCCCGCGGCACGCCGTGAGTGCGCGTTTTCCTGTCGAAGAATTCGAGCTTGCGAGAAGCACAACTGTCGATGCACCGAGCTTCCGCGGCGCCTGATTTCACAGGTCCGGAATGTTATTCAACTGCCGCATAACGCGAAAGGCGGCGTCTAATCTAACCGAGTCACGCCAGGTTCGTTTCAGTTTCTCTCGCTCGAGTGAAAGGAAATAATGACGCCATTCATATTTCAAAAGGCGAAGCGAGGCAAGTGACAATGAGACCGTGAAAATTACCGACATAAGCTGAGATTCGGTTATTCGTGAAAAAGAAAACAGAAAAACGAGGCACAGGTATTATTATCGTAATGTGAAAGAGCATGTAAAAAACGGGTGGCGTTGTAAGCTAAAAGTTGTACGTGGCTTTTTCTACGTAAAATGTAGAAACGTTTATGAAAGACAGAAATTGTAATTCATTTGTTCCTAGCACGGAGCTACAAGAGAATCCATAACGATTTTTCATAAAGCCGGCTTTCTTATATATATAGATGGCGAAAAATTCAACTTTTAAGGGACACTAATAAAGAAAAAATAAAACGACTTTTTTTTTTGTACTAGTAGAATTCCCTTTCACAACACCAGAAGCACGACTCTTACCGCGATAGGATGCTTGGTGAGCGAGAAAACCCACGAAAAGACAGTGCCCGTGGCGACGCCACCTACAGTTACCGCACCACCTCGCTGCGACGTCATAGATTTCGACGGCGTCTACGGGGGCATACATAGCTCTTAATAGGTAAAAGTGAAGTACATTATCCTCCGAGGGGGTCAGGGCCTTAACGTACCAAGTTTCAGGAAATTTCGTTAACCTAGTGTGGCCAAAATACGAATAAAAAGAAAACACTTAGAAATCTCTGACATCACGTCGGCGTCCGTGCAGAGACTTCGGTGCGAAATTTACAAAATGAAACTTTAACCTTCATTTTCTCTACTACTAATGAACCGATCGGGTTGAAATGAACGAAAGTAGAGTTTTTGAAGAATAACTTATCCGTTTAAATCGATTCATTGTTTCACTTTGGTGTCCGTTTCGCTAACGTATACATAGTCACAGGCGCGCGCTGGCCTCCCAATAAAAATAATTTGGGGGGCGAAGGTTCATCGCAGCGCCCCCCACCCCCACATCCGTTGGTCCAGTCCCATGTTTCACAATAGACGACAACATGAATTTGGAGCGATTACGTGCTTCTCACAATGGCCTGCCTTTGGTCCCTAGCTTTCCGGGAGTAAAAACGGGAGGTAAATAGTTCTTGTAATGCAACATCGGGGGCCTCGGCCATCATTATCGCCAAAAACTTTTGTGGCCATAACCATTCTCTTTAAATAATGACGCGACAGGTCCGACTGAGCGAAAATATGGGGCAGTTGAAACTGAAATTTCGCCTAAACGGGACACCTTGAGCGTACCGGCGGGCGCAACATCACTGCTTTCCAGTGTGACTATTTCGAATAGATGTGGTTCGTGCCTGGTCGTCTTCGGCCTGCGCAGTTTCCACGTATCTTAGCTCATCGAGCCTCGAAAGGAGAGACCCAATTGGCTTTCACCAGGCCGCTTAGAAGGCCGTGCCACGCCATGCGAGAATTGTTGTCGGTTCGCGTGTAAGAGCGCTCCGCAATTTGGCTGACAGCGATCGCTGGAATTCCCTTAGCCGGCCGGTCTCCCTTGCAGACTCAACAGCTCTCTTGACATCGAGCTTCCATGTCAAGAAAGCTGTTAAATCTGCAAGCGCTCCGAGAAACGCAAGAACACATACGTTGATATTTCTTATTATTTTTATATTTATTTTTTTCATTTTATTCATTTGTTGATTTTATTTTATTTATTTTTTTGCGTGACTTCAGTTGAACACTCTCTTTCAAACACGAAGGCTCGTGAAAGCGCAGAATCTATCAAGACTTCGTCCTTCGATAATACCGGAAATTCTCATTGTTGGCCAGTGTACACATCCCTCTGTGTTGCAATCTGTGGAATGTATGTAATGCACAGGCGGGCAAAGAATGTGTCGGGAAATAGACATAAATGTACACTGCAGGCAGTACGGTTATAACGGTGCGGAGCGATACACACAACATGATTTCCGTGTACCTATTTACTATAATTATACGATCGTTCTTCATAGCTTTCCACCGTAACTGCTCGAACGAGAAAGATCAGTGAGAAAAAATTAGTGCGCTTCTCGTATACTACGAAAAAACAAGAAACAAAAAAGAAACGGTGTCGATAAGAGACGCAAGCATCGCCGCGTGACGCGTCGTAGAACAGTTGCTGCTCAGTCCGCGCAGGCCTGTCGTCTCTCGGATGACTGCTCCTTCCCATCATTTCGTGCGAATGCCTGCGGGCACACACGAATAGAAAAAAAAAAGCAAAAGGCAGGCGCGAATAAGCAAAGACGGACGATTGTCCGAGGCTGCCGTGCACGGCCCCAGCAAGGTCTCTCCCGGCGGCCCAATCGAACGGCGGCAGCGCCCATGCAGCGGAATCAGGTCCAGCTGGGCGCGAACTGCGATTTCTTCGCGCCCACGAGCGTCGGGGGCAAGTTTCGGACCGCGGAGAAGAAAGGGAGATGTTGTGCAGTACAACACACGCTGTCCAGCAGCAGGAAACGACGCCGGGGAGAGAGCCCGGCCTCGGACACGCCCGGCTTCGCTTCCGTCAGCGCGGCGAAACCGGGCCATCGCACGGGGCGTTGCCTCGGGCCCGGCCGGCCTTGGGATGCCGAAGGGCCGCTGCCGCTGCTGCTGCTGACCGGCGCCGGCGCGAAGGTCGCCTGCCGATCTCCGAAGGAGACCGCGCGGAAGGACTCGGCATCGCCAGGGAAACAGTAATAAACACGCACAACACGAGGTGCAGCCTTCCACGGCGCCTGTCTTCCTTTTGAGTCAGCAGGTGTGAGTCTTTGTCGACGATCCCAGCGGGACGTCGGAGGAGAAGACGAGAGCTTCGACGTTGGCGATGCGCGCGCCGGGACGCGCTCGATTTGTGATTAATGGGGCTGGCCAACCGCGATGCCAGAGATGAAGCATACCGCTGACGTGCAAACGTATCTCAAACAGCATCGCAACCACCACCTGCGTCACCGAGTGAGTTACTAATTAGAGGACGTATTCCCGCGCTGATGTATCTTTGGATCACCTTCGAGCGCTATCACCTCCATCACCAGACCTCAACAACAAACCAAAAGCTCAAATTCCTTTCTTTTCTCTCTTTTCTTTTTTTGACAGCACTGTTTTCGTATTTCGTATGTTCCGAGCGTGCTGAAAACGCGGGCAGTCGACACGCCGCGACGTCAGCGGATTTCCGCCGTTAATGTGAACCATCGCGCCTATCATCACTAACTGCGAAAGGTGGAATTTCCACGGCACAAAGTAGGCGATAAGAAGTGCAGTCGCACGTACGTAGGATATCACACTCTCAGATGTTCATGCTCTCGCACTGGTCACAGAGATTATTTATCTACATCTTCGAGCTGCGCCTTAGAGTGAATAAAATGTCTGCACGCCCGACAAGCTGCGATGCAGCGCGGACCAATAGGCAAAGCCTCACGATAATATTTAGGAAGGCAAGATATGCAATTGGAACGTCAACTCTTCTAATGATGTGTAGTCTTCAAGGAGCAGCCTAAGCAATCTGATGGCATCATAACATACAAAGACGCGTTTCTCGCTGAAGGCGAAAAAAATTTCTTCAGAGTGATCAGAGCCCCGAATTCGCCATTCAAGTGAGTAAATGTGGTCCAATTGTGATGACGTACATACTCCGATCAACCAATTATAAACGGTGCCACCGAAAAAAAAAATCTTTCTTCGTGTTGAATCGTTGAAGAAATTCTGACGGATCGCCAGTACAACTTGGCTTTCGTCTTCACATGACGGATGAAGCGCAGTTGAGAAGCGTGCCAAGGACTACACGGGTGATCTGTTCTTATCTAGACGAGGAATCTGTACACTTGGCTTCAAGATCATCCCGGCGTCGCAGCAGTAATAAGTGGTCGAAACAGATGGCCCCAGAGATTAGAAGACGCGCGTACAATTTTATTTTGCTCGCTCGAGTCTACATACAAATACAGAAACGTTACCTGGTGGCAGCTAAATGCCTGTCTTTAACGCGTGACATGGACATTGGGAACGTATACCCTCTGTTATTTTGCTGGTATGTTTCAAATCACCATCAATTTTGAGGACGACATGCGAGCAACGTTTGCACAACACTTCTGCATGTTGGTACGCAACTACATTTTTAACAGAACTCCAATTTCTCTTGCATGAAGACAAGTTTTCTTTATCGGGACTTAATGTTAACACATACGTAGAACATAAAGTTCTTGCAAAATATTTTACTTGTTCTCGAGTTAAATATGTCATTGTTCGTTTTGTAGAACTCTTCATACAAGGATGAGATTATTACGTGGTAAAGAGCTGAAAATGTGACACAGACCACAGGAATAAAATTAGCATGTCAAGTGAAGAATAACTAAAACTGGTTTATTTATTTATTTATTTATTTATTTATTTATTTATTTATTTATTTATTTATTTATTTATTTATTGCTCTCTGCGTCCAATACGCAGCCACTGACCACAAGTCTCCCTTGACGTCACGAGAAACAATGTTGACAGACGGTGCATCTAGGAACTATTTCATTTCAACATTAGATGCTGAAAAGTGGATCGCATTAGCAGACTAATGATGCTTTGTACTCCAGCCTAGTACGGTAGCACGGTCGAGATCAAGTCCACTCATACTCATTATGGAGCTACTGCAATCAATAATTGATAAAAATTAATGATTATGAGGGAAATGAGACGAGATCAATGTCTTCTATAATCCACCGGTGGTGGTAAACACCCACAGCACCGCAAGATAAACCCAAATGTGAACCATTAGAGATCAATTCTGTTTCGACTTCAACTGATGTTTCCATAATTACGCCGCTTTCGTGAGCTCCCAGTTTAAGTTCTCAGTCAACGCTTGCGTATCAGCAGCATATGGGGCGCCGAAAAGAGATCTGCATGGGCTGCGGTCCACGGAGCTGATTTCATCGTTTGCCACAGTATACAGTTGTCAGCAAGCCTTGATCACCTAGCGATATGCATGTATACATAACGAATCAAGTACGCATCACTCAATGTGTAATTATAATATTTTTTTAATTCTTTCGGTCAACACAGTGCATTAATCTGGGCCGGTATTTTGTAGCGACGCCTGTTCCGTCGCTTTGACCAAATGCTTCTCGCATGTCGTCAAAGCGACGGTTCGCCCGCGTTGTCAACGACATCAGCCTGCCGTGAGTGGTGGATGATAAGACTAGTACGGAATCGAGACATCGCTACAAAATAGTGGCCTGCCAAAGCCATACTGAGCTTGACTGGCTGAGCCTGGCGGGCAGCATACAAACTTGTTACAATAAAAAAAATAATAGTGAACTATCACGAACAAAAAATATACAGACAAGTAGTACTGACATACTTCTACACATATACCGTGTAGCGTTTACAAAGTACTGGATGTGAAGTACGTTTGGGTTGCAAGGACTTTCTTGAACGGCCCAATGTAACAATGGCGATATTTGCACGTTTCCTTATTATTCTGATGGAGCCTGACATCACAGGGCCTTTCGATCACAAGTGGTCTTTGCCATCCGCCAGTCGTCTTTCCTAACAACATTTCCTGCAACTCAGAACTCGTTCTTGCTAACACTTTTACGATAGAATTTTGCTTTCAAATACGAGGCTGCTTTATTTCGGACACAGTACCGCGGCAATACCGTATCATGTCCTGCGACACTGTGTGATGACGCTGGCTCTCTTGTCGTGCAGGTTGGGCGAGCACGTGACGCGGTGTCCAGCGCGCGAGTACCGCTGCGACCAGTGCCCCAAGGTGTTCAGCTGGAAGAGCAACCTGATCCGTCACCAGGCGGCTCACGACGCATCGCGGCGATACGTGTGCGACGCGTGCCGCAAGGTGTTCACCGACCCGTCGAACCTCCAGAGGCACGTCCGCTCCCAGCACCTGGGCGCCCGGTCGCACGCGTGCACCGAGTGCGGCAAGACGTTCGCCACCTCGTCGGGACTCAAGCAGCACACGCACATCCACAGCAGCGTCAAGCCATTCCGCTGCGAGGTGTGCTTGAAGGCGTACACGCAGTTCTCAAACCTGTGCCGCCACAAGCGCATGCATGCCACCTGCCGCATGCAGATCAAGTGCCACCGGTGCGGCCAGGGCTTCGCCACGGTCACCTCGCTGTCCAAGCACAAGCGCTTCTGCGCCTCGTCGCCCGCCGGCGGCCGCGCGCCGCCCGAGCCCATGAGCGCCGCGCCGCTGCAGCTGCTCTTCCCGCTGCTGCACCACCGCGCACCGCAGCCGCCGTCGCCAAACAGGCGCTCCTCGGGGTCCGAGGAGGAGGAAGAGGAGGAGCCCAGTAGCAGCAGCCTCGAGAGCGACGTCGAGCCCTTCAGCTCGGACTCGGAGCCAATGGACCAGCGCGCGTCACCAAAGCAGGGCGCCGTCTGCCCGGAGCCCGGCGCCCTGTGCGCCCAGCAGCCCGCCGGCTCCTTCCCGGCCGCCGCCGCCGCCGAGGCGCCCTGCGACCTCTCGCACAAGGCGCGCCTACTGCACGAACCGGGTGCCGACGAGCCGCTCGACCTGCGCACGCGGCGGCCCGCGGCAGCGGCCGCGGTGCTGCCCGCCGCCCCCGCCGAGCCGCCTCAGCCCATGGCGCACCCGCGGCCCATCCCGCCGACGCTGTTCTTCGACTCACTGTACCGGCACGCCGACAAGCTGCCCTTCCCGGCGTTCGCGCCGCGATTCTCTTTCCTCAGCCCGCTGCTGGGCGCCTCGCTGGAGCTGATGCGAGCCGCGCCGCCACCGCCGCGGCTGCCGCCGGCCGCCAAGGCGGGAGCCGACGGCGCGGCGCGACCTAAGGAGCGCTACTCGTGTAAGTTCTGCGGCAAGGTGTTTCCCCGCTCGGCTAACCTGACGCGCCACCTGCGCACGCACACGGGCGAGCAGCCATACAAGTGCAAGTACTGCGAACGCTCCTTCAGCATCTCGTCCAACCTGCAGCGGCACGTGCGCAACATCCACAACAAGGAGAAGCCGTTCAAGTGTCCACTCTGCGAACGCTGCTTCGGCCAGCAGACCAACCTGGACAGGCACCTGAAGAAGCACGAAGCCGACGGTGCGCCCCAGCCCGGGGACCGGTCACCGCGCCGCGACGAGCCGTACTTCGACGAGATCCGCAGCTTCATGGGCAAGGTCACGCAACAGCAGCATCAACAGCGGCCCTCGACGCCGGCGTCTCCCGACTCGTCTCAGCCGAGCGCGTGCAACTCGCCCGACGGTCGACACTCGCCCACCTGGCCCCCCACCTCACCCAGCGTCGTGTCCAGCGAAGACCAGCCCGGCGCGCCCGCGCCGTGATCGGGTCTAGCTGGCACAGCCGCCGGTAAACGCTAGTCAGGACTTGGTTCAGAATAATATATCCCTCTTCCACGGCGGTGACGCCGCGTGCGCCGGACCTGAGGTGCGCGACCGCCTGTGTTCGTCGTCACGTCCGTGGCTCGTTTCGACCCCAAAGACAATCCCTTTTTAACTGGGCCTCCGCCTAAGGCGCGGATAACTGCCCCCGCGGACTCTCGCGAGCCGACCAAGAGACTCGGCTTCTCGGACTTGCTAAGTCGGTTTTCGTGTCTTTTAATTTAAGTGGCGATCGTGCGCGAGCATCGAGCCGTGCGCGACGAGTTCCTCGAAGGTCTGTGCTAAGGAAGAAGGAGTGGCCAAGGGCAGATCAGTATCTGCAGGCACCTGTTCTCGCTACGTCACATCTACTGGCTCACTGGCCGCGCAGTAATCGCGCGAGCCGCTCTGTTTCGATAACAGCGCTAGTTGAGAACGATCTGGAGCCATTAAAGAGCGGGCTACACCAAGGAGTGCTCTCAAAGCTCGATGGAAGGTGCAGTTAGTGGTGGCCTCACTGCCCCCTCAACGGCAGTGACGGCGCTCGATGTGGGGTGACCAAAGAAGTCACCGTGTTCTCTCTCTTTTCTTTTCATGCTCAGCAATCACTTTTCATAGTTGTAATTAAAGATAAGGTATGATAAATATTGTTTTGGAAAAAGCGACTGTCTGCCTGAAGTTTGTGCTGCCATTGGCGCTCGTTTGCTCAAGGTAAGCTAGTGTAAGAGGTCGCTTGTCCTCGCTGAATGGACTCTCC
Source organism: Rhipicephalus sanguineus (assembly GCF_013339695.2). Lineage (NCBI taxonomy): Eukaryota > Metazoa > Arthropoda > Arachnida > Ixodida > Ixodidae > Rhipicephalus > Rhipicephalus sanguineus. The sequence continues at coordinate 13,491,915 of NC_051179.1, forward strand.
ATATATGGTGATGGAGTACTGGGCATGGTGTAGCATGGCTCATAGGCGTGCGCACGGGGGCGCAGGGGCGGCAGCCGCCCCCGCCCCCCTATTCACCTAAGAGGGGGGCGCAAAGTCAGCCCCATACATTGACATAATTCGGAGGGGGAGGCGCTGCGACGAACCTTCGCCCCCCCCCCCCCCCCCCTGAAGGTGAACCCTGCGCACGCCTATGGCATGGCTTATATTGAGACAGCCAGCGAGGTCTGAAAGCCGTGCTTTAGTGAGTTGGATAAGTACGTGAAACTTATGAGTCTTCACTGTGAAGTCTAGTAGATGGGAATCCATAATTCTGCTTTATATGCCCGCAGCAACACCAATGCAATAATTACTGGATCCGAAAGTTAGAAAGTACGTCGCTTCTCCACAACCTCATGGGTACGCAGCAGGGGCGTAGCCAAGGGGGGGGGGGGGGTCAACCCCCCCCCCTCCGAAATTTTTCGATTTTGCTTGCCTAGATATACACGCACACGTACAAACGCACGCACGAACATACATAAAGTATGGTTGCACCCCCCCGAAAAAAAATTCTGGCTACGCCCCTGGTACGCAGTCGGTATACCATAGTGCTTAGGGCATTATCCAGGCGTAAGAGTGGGAAGAACCTATTCGTAGCTCTTACATTCTAATTGAAGGCCAAATTAAAAGGCAAACACGGTAGCACTAAGTTTTATTACAAGACAAGTGTGAAGGATAAAAGTAGTTCAATAATCAAAACAAGAACAAAGTCGAGAAAAGGGAGCTAAACAAAAAGAACAAAAATGGCGAAGCTTGTACTAAATCGAGCAAGGCTTGAAAGAGAGAAAGTGAGCGATTCTGGAGTCTTATCTGGAAGCTTCTAGGTTATTGCTAGGCTTTAGCTAGATTAGCATTTTCGTGGCACATATCCGTTCATGATGATGTTAGTTTTCTGATAGGCCGCACAAGCTTTGGCTAGCTTAAACAGACTCGCTGTTAAACAGACGTCTCCGCATACGTACATGTGCGGCCTTCAGGATGACACGAGACCGCCGATAGTGTGAGTGTCCTCAAATTACGACTGCATCCTACCGAAGACATTCTACTCGCATTGCAGTGAGAACGTTATAAGATTCGCACAAGTGTACTACGAATTAAATGCGAAGGTGTAGCACTGGCTGCATACCGAAACGTTTGCAGTCAGTCCAAGAATAAGCTGTGATCTCATAGAATGTGAAAAAAAAAAAAGAGTTATTCCTCGCACCCTGATAATGACAGGTAACTGACCGCAGTCCCTAAAGCGGAAAGTATACAGCCACCGTATACAGCCTGCACTAGCACATGGGGCGGAAACTTGTAGGATAACGAAGAAACTGGGGAAGTTGAGAGCCACGCAACGAGCGATGGAACTAAAAATGAGAGGTGTAACACTGAGAGAGACAGTGGACTAGACAATAAATATGAGTAGGCGAGATTAAGATCTGGATCTGGGCAGGTCACGTAATGCAAAGGACAGATAACCAATGGTCTCATTCAGAGCGAAGGAATGGGCACTAGAGCACTGCACGGGCCGTGATTTTCGGCCCGGGCCCGGCCCGGGCCCGGAACTCGTTCACGTTTACCCGCCCGAGCCCGGCCCGGTGATTCAATACGCGACCCGAGCCCGGCCCGAACCCGAGAAAAAATTTCGCCTACCCGGCCCGGCCCGGCCCGATGGCAGATCAGGCCCGACAGAGGCCCGAGCCAATAATATAGGTGGTGTTGCCAGAACATAGAATCTACAGCAAAGTGGTTTAAGTAGCAAATATCTACGCTTTGTTGGCGAATATTTAGCTAACAATTCTACTTAAACCTACGGTAATTTCGTGTAAAAACGGGCTCACGGTGGAAATAGTTTAGGACATACTGGGTACAATGAACGTTTGTTCTGCAATGGTATAATATAACTTTTTTTCTTTTTCTTTGCTAATGCAATGGGGATCGTCAAGAGCGTTTTGTAGCAGATATTGCAGCAAGGAAAGTGATTTGCAGCATGAGTTCAGTTTCGATAGGAAGTGCAATAGAAACAGAGGAGACAGAGAACGCAACGCTCTCATTGCGCTCTTTACTTAAATTTAAAACATGCTCTAACGACAAAGCAAATCATGCACCCTTCTGGATATGTAACACATGTCTTCAGCATGGTAGTACTTTGCCACAGCAAGATGGAGGAAGAAAGCCAAGTTTATTACCTTGCTGTATGTACACTAACCTAGATAAAAATTATAACGAACCGTGTGCACCACGTGTACTTTTAGAAATACGCATAGACAGCCGAAAGGACGAAAAAAGTATTTGTGGTAGCATTCTTTTCATATATCATATATATTTAATATATCATCACGGCTACTATATACAGTCCATAAGTCTTTTGTGGCATATTTTATAGTTTATTTCTTCACGTGTTATTGTGCAAAAAATCAAATTATCAGAGATTACGGCTTTAAGCACGCCATCCGCCGTTGTATCACATATCCTGCCACGCTAAAGTTTCTCGCACTGCATGCGCTAGCCGCAGGGGTGCACATCTGCCTTGCGAAATGTGAAGGCGTCGGCAGTCGTTGTTCTTAACTTCCACCACTGGAGCAAATTTAGGATGCATTTGTGGACCTCTGCAGAATGAATGTAGCTGTGCAGCTTATCCCTTCATTTGTATCGTTCCCGAACGTCGTGACACTCTTCAGTATCACCTATAAAACTCCTCTTTGGGGGCTTCTGCTTGCAGTTTTCAGCAGTGTATGTTATGCACGGCTTGCACCGCGCTTTTCTTTTCTTCCGTATCATAATGTTCTATGCCTTCCTAACGATGTTGTACTGGTAGAAGTGACCACTGCACTACGCGGGTAGGGCTGGCAGGAGGTGGACGAAGCGATTTAGATCTATTTTCTGTGTTTGTTACAGTTTGGTAATAAAGGCGCGAATAAGCTTCTCGACGCTTACTCATCGGATGTCTATATGGTTCGAGCTAAAGGGACATCACGCGGCACGGAATTCGTAATTGTCTTTTTTCAAGCCTGATATTTCGTCAAGCGAATATATTTTGCCTCACGCCATATGCTGTTTGAACCTATGCTATTCTGCACATTCCAACGGTGTTGTGGCAGTGTCACGTAGCTCTCACACCAGGGCCGTATAGCCAGGAATTTTTTTCGGGGGGGGGGCACTTGCTGAAAGCCTTGACTTATATATATTTGAGAAAAACGCCTAGTTTCATTATTTATTTTCGATAAAACACCATGTGTCATCAAAATTACGGGGGGGGGGGCCCTGGGCCCACCCCCCCTGGCTACGGGCCTGTCTCACACTATACCTGTATAGCGCAGCAGAGGACCCAAACACGCGCCCCGTGGGCCTCTTCCTAATGGCCCGCGGCCCGCACATGACGGTCTTCGTCCCAATTTTTCATTTTCTTTATAAGTATGTCTAAAGCTCTTTTGTCGTCAGGCATCCCCTGCTGCCACCATGTGTTGATACTTAACCGTGAAACAAAACTCTATATTTCAAAATCGGCGTCCTGATTTTACTCATGTTGAAGATAGGTATCGGTATGTTGTTTGAATCCTGCCGCCAAATACACTTCAGAAACGACCCATGTGTAACATATGGGAAAGCTCTTCTTTTAAATGGCAACGCTGGCTGATATTTGGTACGACCTAGCCCCTCTACCCCCCCCCCCCCCCCGCGCGCTTTTAGCTGCGTTACTGTCCGGGCCCTTGCGGGAGTAAATTTTCGTGAATGCGGCCCGTTAGCTGAGGTGTGTTTGAGATCCCTGATATAGCGTAAAAAGGCGAAAGTTCAAATGTTAAAGGGACCGACAACTGCCCAGAATATGAAATGAGTTGACTACATTGATGTAAAGATTGTCCGTCGCATTGGCTCAAACCAACCCTGTTTTTCTCGTGAGAGATGGATTTATATTTTTATTTCTTAATTGAAAGTCGCGAAAAATCACTTGTGGCGCCTCTGGCGGCAACAACATGAATGATCCGATGAAGACGCCCACGTGACCGTTGATTGCTGTACGCGGTCGACAATTTTTTTGTTAGTATTGAAATAGTGTTCGTTTCTTTATATTAGAAGGTATTACTTCATAATAATGCACATATAGGCCTGCGTTAGTTGTATGCATTAAAGCGGCGCTGCCTTCGCGTGACGTAATGATCCCATGCTCGTCAGCGCGTCTTCAGCAACTTTTCAGCGTGCTCATGCAACCGTGCACGCTGTTTCCAGGTCGCTAAGATTTTGGAGCGATATAGTTTTGCTACCTACACCTCGTCTCAGAAATGACGCGTGCTGCTACTCGGCGCGGCCACGCATATGCGTGGTGACGTTTTCGATGACTTGACTTGGCTCGTGCATCGAGAGAGTAAAGACGCCAGGATAAGCCACCCATGACATAGGCGCTGGCAACCTTGGACGCATGCGCACACAACGCGGTACAAATACAGGGAAGATGTATAATGCCACATCATCTCATTGTAACAGCTTGTTATTTTCAAAAATAGTTGAAAAGCTATAAATAAAGGTGGTTATGCATAGTTATAGGAACTCCTGCGAAAGCAGAACAACGATAGCTTTCACAAATCGCGAAAAGGGCTGGCGGCATCGCTACCAATTCTCAGCGTTGCTCGAGGAAAGCTGCATCCGTGTTTAGAGCCTTCAGATCGAAAAATACTTCTTGTAAAATAACTACCTGCTTTTGGGATTAACTACACTCTAAGAAAATATCGAGTAAAAAGGGCGTCTTTTTGTCCCACAACAATAATCGTCATTTATTTTGCCTTCCTTTCCTTGCACTATCGCCGCGCGCCCGGCACTTTCTGGTCACGAACGACATGCGCGCTATCAGCGTGACATAGCATTCTTGGCAGGAAAGTGGCCAGCGCCGAGTTTTCAAGAAAGGAAGCGAAAGCAAGCCAGATGACGATTATTGTTGTGGGACAAAAAGACGCCCTTTTTACTCGATCTTTTCTTAGAGTGTACTGCAGCTCTAAACACTGCGAAGAGTGAGCTTTCTGTCGCGTCGTAAAAAAATGGGTCGAGAAAAATCAGTTGTTGGTCCCTTTAAAAATTGGGCACGCCATGCAGGCTGTGCACGTCCATATCGCGTCACATGACCACTGGGGGCCTTGACGAAGCCATGGAAAAAAAATGTGTCTATATAGTCATCTATGCAACGAGACTCCGTGCAGTCCTTTCGTATTAGTGGAGGGCCGGAAACTTCAAAAACGTTTCCTCGCTTTGGAGCTCTGTGATCGCTCTTGCGATAAGTTGCAGGTATATATTTATTATATTACATTTATTACTGCGATTACAGCATAACATTTGGGATATAAAATCATAACGAATGCAAATAAAGCACAGAATAACGACATGTTAACTATATAAGCGCCTGGTATATCTACATTTAGCTCGCCCGTTTTAGATAAATCAAGTAGCCCCATATGCAAGGAGCAAAAGAAGTTCAGTACTTGTCTCTAATAAAATTTTTCTAAACAGCTTGCCCCACATAAAAAAAAAGCGTTTTTTTTTTTCGAGAGAAAATGTGAAACATATATGTATGTATGCACAACGTATGTGGAACAAACATGAAGGGGCACTAGAAAGGAAAACAATTTCTCAATTATCAGTAAATTTCTCTTTAGCAATTCCTAAATCACCACGCTCGCCGGGACAAGACTCTTGGTAAGTGAGAAAACGCGCAAGAAGGTAAATGCGGGTGGCGACGCCCCCTTTAAAGGCCAACTCCGGCGATTTTTTGGCCATGTCAAAGTAATGGTGCTTTTATGTTCCTGAGACGCTCCTGTTACGGGCCCGATAGCAGAAATACTCGGCAAATTGGAGAATAATTTTAAATAAGCAAAAAAGCGCAACACCGAAACCGAAACCCAACCGAGTGTACTGTCTACGTATGACGTAGACGTTGTTACGAACGAACCGGAAGTCGTGCAAGGCATGCTGGTCACGCCGGCGCGGAGTATGAAAACTGTGACAGCCGGGACGACCAGCGAAGCGCCGGCTAAACCAACGCTGTCTGTCGCCTTGTGCACAGCAGACGCTCGCTGTAGCGGCCGAAGCGCCGAAGTTAGCGGTGCCCTCGGCTGCGTCACTTCCGCCGCCTTCCCAATACTGACGTCACAGACGCAATGTTGCCAATAATTGTGGGAAGCCAGGAGGGCGTTTGCAGACAATCTTTAAAATTCATTTGCAAACAATCTGCGCATGTCTCAAGCCTGTAATTTGGCACAAATGCCGGAAACGTGCAAAGGAACGTACCCAGCGAATTTCATTGAGATCCATCGACCTCGAAAAATCGCCGGAGTTGGCCTTTAATTTCGCGCAGCAGACACCGTGACATAGATTCTGACGGCGTCTAATGGGGTCTACGTAGTTCCTAATCACTAAAAATGAAGTACATTGACCTCTGAGGGGGTCATAGACTTAACATACCAAGTTTCAGGAAATTTTATAGAGCCAATGTCCCCAAATACGACAAACACAGTTTGAAATCCGTGGCGTCATGCTCGGAGATTTCGGCACGAAATTAAAAAAAAATGGAATTTTGACCTTCATTTTCTTGTCTGATAATAAACTTATGATGGTGAAATGAATGACATTCGAGTTCTTATACTTCACTTCATCAGTCTAAACCGATTCAGTGCTTCATTATAGTGTCCATTTAAGAACCCAGCGAAGTCCAAGCCCGGCCCGACCCGAGCCCGCCACCTCAAACCCGGGCCCGGCCCTAAGCCCGGAGCTTCAGGCCCGAGCCCGGCCCGGGCCCGCCGTGAGAACTACTTTACCCGGCCCGGCCCGGCCCACGGGCCGGGCCGGGCCCGGGTTTCCGGGTAGGCCCGAGCCCGTGCAGTGCTCTAATGGGCACCAAGAGATGGGAGACATGGCCGAGGACGCAAGAGGGTGTGGAAATTAAGAGATAAAATGGAATCGGCTCTCGCAAGATAAAGTAAATTGGAGAACATCGAGAGGGCCCTTCGTTCTGCCGGGAGCATACAATATAGGCTGAAAATGACGATGATGATAGATCTCCAGGAAGTTTATGCTAAATAGAAGTTGCCATTTTGACTGACGCCACAACTATCTAACGGAAGACATATTTCCCAGACGAGGAATGCTGCAGTAGCAAACCGCTCTTCCAGGTAAGGAATTCGAAATGCAGAAGCAGATGCTTCGCCTATCGCGGTATGGGCGAGTGAAAGTGAAATCACGTAGAGCTTTAAGTGCACAAAGAAAAATGCCATCTCAGTGAAATACAACGGGGGTATTGAAACTGCCGGTGAAGGACTCGAGAGCACGTATACGGCAAGCCACCTCTGCTTTCTCAAGGTGAGCGATGCAGGAGTTGCATTGAGGTCTTCCTGCATTCGCTCTGTATCACAAAGAACAAGCAGCTTACGCGCTATCTCTCTCGCGACGTGGCCCAAATGAAGTCGCGCAAAACAGAGAGGCAGAACTACAGGCGTCGGCGCTGTACTGAGCCACGCACTTTCCAGAAGCAATATTTCTTATACTTAATAAATATTCACGAAGATCTTGTCACGCGTACGTTTAACCGTTCTCTCAGGATAATTGGTAAAGGTCAGGCACGTAGGCAAGGGGGGGGGGGGCGGGGGGCCCGGGGGGCCCGCCCCCCCCCCCCCCCGAAATTCGTCCGGGCTTCTATATTCCCGGGAAACTTTTGTTTTATTTTTGCCATGGAAATACTTTCTTTCGAACAGTTAGGCCTTGGGCCCCCCCCCCCCCCCCCCCCCCCCCGAAAAAAAATCCTGGCTACGTGCCTGGTAAAGGTCGTGTATAGCAAGCGGAAGCTGGTCTGCTGCTACGCAACATCTATACTAGAGCACTGCACGGGCCGATTTTTCTGGCCCGGGCCCGGCCCGGCCCGAAAACGCCATGCTCCGGCCCGCCCGAGCTCGGCCCGCGGTGTTCCTAAATGTGGCCCGTACCCGGCCCGGGCCCGAAAGGTTTGGGCCCGGCCCGGCCCCGCCTGGCCCGGCCCGTTTCAGCTAGTTATGCCTTGAGCATAAAGGAGGCACTGTCCAACCTTCGGTTATTGTGAAGATACCTGCCGACAAGATATTTTCTAGAGATTGCTTTAGGGAACTTCTTTCAGTGTCACAACTTTCACCGGTACTGTGTATACTTTCGGTGAATTACGCGCGTAACACTCTTGCGAAATGATCGCAGGGCAATATAAAATATAATTGGAGTCATAGCTGGCTCTTTCATGTACGCACGCAGTGCTAACCACGCAATCTCATTTTTGCATTTCAAAGAGCAACTACAAAATATAATACCTGCATAAAGTGGAGAAAAAAGCATGGCAGACATTTTTAAATTGAGTCTACATCAACTGCAAACGAGCTAGGGCTGTTGAGTAAAAGTAGCAAGTCTCCTGCAAACCTCATCTATTGCACAATGCAATGGGGGAAAAAACGTGCCCTCTCTGCATCTGGGAGGAATACGCCAGGCTGGGCAGCGTTACATAAATTAAAGCTGTCGTGTTGACTCCTCGGCAGGCAACTGCACCCAACCTACACTACGTTTTCGTGTTCAAAACAACAAGGTTCTTTGTCCCACCCTTCTTCCCCGAGTCACCGCCACCGTCACCGCCACTCGGGAAAACGAGTGTCTCTATGGTCTGGCGCATCGCCACTAGTAATGGGAAAATCAACGGCGTTTGCCCTGGGATAAGACTCGCTCCGCATCTTGCACTTAAAATGCACGAAAAACAGCTCCTGAGATATTAATGACTCACAAGTCGCGTTGGCCAGTCTACGGGCATGCGAGCGTAGCTGCATACTCGAAATGTTTCCCTAGTGTGAAGGTTCGTGGGCCCAGGAACTCAGACGTGCAGAGTCGAGACAGTAGACATAGATAATTACTTTATCGATTCAGACGGAATACAATTCAGACATACACACTGACACAGTACACATAAACAGGACACTGCATTGACGACGTTACTGTTCCAGCCTTGCTGAAATACCATACACGTCCTTCCATGGAAATATACACGGCACCGCATGCTCGTGACCCAATGCCTACAATGTCGACGACCACTCACTCGTACCGTTGCGACGAACACAGGCGCCGGGCAGCACGATGAATTAGTCGTGTCGGACTTGCAAGCAGCCTCGTCTTGAAGACGTCGACTGCCATGCCGTTGCGGCGAACACAGGCGCCGGGCAGCATGATGACCTGGTTGTCTCGTTTTTGCAAGAAGGCACGTCGCAGGTGCTCGTGATGGTTACTTCTGGTACGCCCGCATATCGCGAATGGCCTAGCCACGGGGCCCGAAGCCCCGAGCGCCTTGGTTGGTTGGTTGATCCTCAGTTACTTGGCGCAACCCACCACGGGGGATCGGCCATGAAACAGGTGGTACCTTATTTTAGAAATTAAATTGTTTTACAATCCGAATATGTTTAGGAATGAATGGTTTAAAAATTAGATTCACTGGTACAATCCAGATGTTAAAAAAAAATTGAATAGGTTGAAACAGTGAAATGGTGCAACAACTTAACATTCTATTCTTTTTGTTTCCCGTAAAAACTCGCACACGGCTGCGCAAACGTTCCTGTGGCTAAAGCCCATTTCAGTTGCACCAAAGGAAAGAATCACCGGAAGGGATAAATTTAAGCCCATCCTTCGGAGAGGTTGATCTAGCAATCGTTTTCTTTGATTAGTGAACAATCTGCATGTTAAAAAGAAATGATGCAGAGATTCACTCTCGTTGCAGTGGAGGCATAAGGGTGACTGTACCAGACCTGACCTGTGTAGGTAGAAGTTCAGTGGGGGAACGCGGCATCTTATCCTGGTAATTGATACTTCTTCCCTTCTAGTGCAGCACCAACGATTTTTCCATGGATACTTAAGGTGTGGAAACTCAGATGTTGCCAAAGCCGATTTGGCAAAGGTATCCGACGTTGCAAACTTTTCAAATCCTGATCGAACAAGGCGACGGCCGCGCACCCAACTTCGTCTTCCTCTTTCTTCATGTAGCTATTTGGCATTCCAAGGCGGTGAAACCGAAACTGACTCATCACACCTAGACACAAACGCGCACATCTTATACACACTAATCTAGGCAGTTTACCGTTGTTTTCCTTACACGGTACCCGAGAACGTCTTTCACTCACTATAATGGCGGAAACTTATATTAGGCGTTTCTTGAAATCCCATATGTAGCATACCAATGGAGCAAAGTTGTAGACGTCTTGTACTGTGCAATTTCTATGCACGCCAATGCACTCCAGGTGGTTTAAATTACCCGGAGCCCTCAACGACGGCGTCTCATATAGCCTGGGTCGCTTCGGGAAGTTAAACCCCACAAAACAACAAAAACAAAGCTACACAGCGTACACACGCAATTATACCTATACGTATGAGACCCGGGCCTAATACGGGCCTGGCTCAGGCCCGAGCCCGACCCGAGCCCGAAGACCAAGGGCCCGAGCCCGGCCCGGGCCCGATCCAAAAACCCCTTACCCGGCCCGGCCCGGGCCCGTGCAGTGCTGTAATCTATACCTAACATTGGCGTAGCCAGGGGCAAGAGGGGGGGGGGTATACCCCCAGAAATATTTTAATTTTGCATATATATATATATATATATATATATATATATATATATATATATATATATATATATATATATATATATATATATATATATATATATATATATATATATATATACAAACGCACGCAAGAACATACATAAGGTACGGTTATGCCCCTCCCCCCCCCCCCCTCCCGAAAAAAAATTTTGGCTAGGCTACTGCCGGAAGTCATTGCCCAGCGCCTCCAAATCAGGCATAACATTGCAGAATCAAGTGAAGAGAACCCAGGCTCAGGGTTCATAATAATTCATCTGGATTTCGTCAGCAAGGATTAAAAACAAAATATTTCCCTCCATCGACTCGGCGATGTTGTGAAAAAAAAAGAGCACCAAAACAGTGGCACGTAAATCATGTCGTTCACGACATGGATATCATGAATTTCATGTTTTGACGTGTCATTTATGTTCGTCATAAGGTCATGTTACGCCATACCAATTTTGGTATACATCTTATCAACAAAACGGCCAGGACAGCACAAAGTCGTAGGCGGCTAGATAGATAGATAGATACGCTCAAAGTCGCAGAAGTTCGCTAAGAAATGCTTCGCATTTAAAAATTGTCACAGTTGATCAACGTTCTACATCCTCGTCACATACCATTCATTCTATAGTAATCTCCAAATGAGCCATTTCGACGACCATCGGGTGGCGTGCACGGGCCTCTAGCAGCATCGATCGCCTCTATCAAAATGCGACGGCCGCGGCCGGGATCGAACCCGCGACTTTCGGGTCAGTATCCGGGAACCGTAACCACTGCACCATCGCGGCGAACGCGTTTGGAAATGCTAATATACCTTAGGAACAGACGAGATGTTATCGAATTATTATTAATAATAATAATAATAATAATAATAATAATAATAATAATAATAATAATAATAATAATATCTGGGGTTTAACGTCCCAAAACCACGATGTTGTTGCAGGGAATATAAACAGAGACTCGAAGGACTAGCAACAGATGTATTTGCAAGTGGTTCACCGAGCAGCGCTGCTGATTGGAACAGCTCGCGCCAGTCTATCTTATTGTCGTCCTTTTCTTCGTCTTGTGGACCACGATGCCACTGGTACGTAGCATGACCCCCGGCGGCGGAAGCACCGTCCCGGAGCTTTAAAGGTCGTTTTCAGAAGCCGTGTTGTAGGGCTTGAGCCGTGAGACGTGAACAACATCACTGGACCGAACGACAGATGACGAGGGACAGACTTGACGCACTATACGGTAAGGTCCCGTAACGTGACAAAAGTTTTTCAGATAGGCCCACTCGACGATTAGGGGACCAGAGTAGCACAAGGGTACCGGGAACGAAATGTGCGTCTCGATGTGAGGCATCGTACCGACGTCGTTGGTTGCTCTGCGACGCCGTCAGGCGAGCGCGAGCGAGCTGACGGGCATGATCGGCTCGCGCGATAGCGTCATGAGCATACTCGCTGGTGGACGAGGTACTGGATGAAATGATGGTGTCCAGTGGTAATGTCGGCTCTCTTCCGTACAATAGGTAGAAAGGTGAAAAGCCTGCTGTGTCGTGGCGCGAGGAGTTATACGCGAAAGTTGCGTAGGGTAGGGCAATATCCCAGTCTCGGTGGTCCGGCGACACATACATAGCGAGCATGTCCGTAAGCGTGCGATTGAACCGTTCCGCGAGGCCGTTGGTTTGAGGGTGGTAAGCAGTGGTCACTTTGTGCTGCGTGGAACATGAACGCAGGATGTCGGCGATTACTTGAGAGAGAAACGAACGGCCACGGTCGGTGAGCAGTTGTCTTGGGGCACCGTGAACCAGTATAACGTCCCGTAACAGGAAGTCAGCAACGTCGGTTGCACAACTCGTTGGTAGAGCTCGCGTAATAGCTTAGCGCGTAGCATAATCAGTAGCCACTGCTATCCACTTGTTTCCCAATGTTGATGCGGGAAAAGGACCAAGCAGGTCTAACCCAACGCGGTGAAACGGTTCCGTGGGTATGTCTACTGGTTGAAGATGGCCAGATAATATGATTATGAGAGACACCGTAGTGGAGGGCTCCGGAAGTTTCGACCACCTAAGGTTCTTTAACGTGCACCTAAAGCTAAGTACACGGGCCTCAACATTTTCGCCTCCATCGAAAATGCAGCCGCCGCGGCCGGGATTCGATCCCGCGACCTTCGGGTCAGCAGTCGAGCGCCATAACCACTAGACCACCGTGGCGAGGCATCGTCAAATTATTGATTTCACGAACTTCGTGGCACTTTACGGGTTTCCACTTAAGTCAAGTTTATGGGCTCTTTTACTATTTGCCAAATATGTATTTCATTTCACTACATTCAGAACTTATTTATTTATTTATTTATTTATTTATTTATTTATTTATTATTTATTTATTTATTTATTTACTTATTTATTTATTTATTTATTTAGTACTCACGCCGTCTCACTGTACAGAGGATGGTTGGCTGGTTTTATGGAGTTTAACGTCCCAAAGCGACCCAGGCTATGAGACGTCTGAGACGTCATACGAGAAGGGCTCCAGATAACTTAAACCGCCTGCGGTTCCTTAAAGTGCATTTACATATATCGCACAGTAGACTGGCCCTCTAGCATTTCGCCTCCATTGAAATACGACCGGGATCGAACCCGCGTCTTCCGAGTCAGCGGCCGAGCACCGCAACCACCGCAGCAGCCATGGAAGAAGACGGCGCGAAATCTCGGCTAGACAGACCGCAGCAACCGCAAAGCCGCATTCAAGCGCATTCCGGGCAGATCTCGAACGGCAAGCAAATGCGGCGCACCGAAGAGACGGTCGTCGTTGTCGGCCGATCGGAGATGCGGCGTCCTCCTCCTCGCCACCGCTGCTCATCCCGGGGCGTCGACTCCGCTCGATGTGCCGTCGTCCTCCACGCTTATCGGCGAAATCCGCGCGACGGCGGCAGCGAGCTCATCCCTGTCAGCGCCCATCGGAAGGTCGTCGTCGCATTGTCCTCGAACGACTGCGCTGCCTGCCGATAAGCATCGGCCGTAGCGTGCGCTCCCGTGCTACCTGGCCCGCCCGATCAGCCGAGGACGACGGATTGCGGACGGGTTTGTTTCGCACGCACGCAAGAAGACGAACAATGCTCGCGCGACCGAGGTCTTCCGTTTAGACTCGAAAAGAAGATTTCCCTACTACTCCACTTAACCACGGCCGCTCATCACCTCCAAGGCCGGCGAGAGAGCGAAACGAACCTTGTGACAAAAACGAAGGGACGCTTCGACTTCGATGCAAGCAGCAGCGACGGCGCTCGTTCGGCTTCATATCGCGAATGGTATGCATGCCGTCATTAGATTGACAAAAAATGAAAGCCAAACGCCGTACGGCAAAAGCTTACCGACTGAAGCGCGTGGCCATGGATGATCTAAATCTTCCTCGCAGTTTATAGGTGCGCGTTGATAAAGCAGCGACTTGAGTGCACTGCATGACATTGCATTCTGAGCAGGTGCAACGACAGAATATGCGGTATTCTAGAAAGAAACATGTAGCATCGACGTCTACGTACGACAGCGTTCCGTCAGTCACTCCGTCCCGCAAAGCCTCGCGGCACCAGCGTGCGTACTGGGCACCGTTCAACCTGCTGTTTCTTCTCCAAAAATGGCGACGTCGATGACGTTGACTGATGCTCTAAACGTCTGCGATGTACCATTTTGAAGAGAAGCCGCCTTGTCATGACGGACTCCGGTGCCGTGGCAAGGCTTCGTGAATCCGGCCTTAATTGGCATTTCGCAGGGCTGGTAGGATCACCGAAAATGACCGTGCAAGAGTACTTCCCCAGGGTTGTTTGCGAGGCCGATACGAAAATCGAATTATTCGTAATTTCCATGCGCGCTTACCCGTTACCACAGTGCAAAGTAGGAAACGAGACTCCTTACCTGGTTATCGCCTTTCATCTTACTGATTCCGCATGATGCTGCGATAGCAGCGCGATTGGGTGAAGTGCCTGCGATAAACTGCGATGATTGCTTGTTTTGGGAGCCCAACACCGCGTGTGAGTGACGTAGCTGCTAATGCCAACACCAACTTAAGCATTACATATAAGCTTTCGCTTCGTTTGAATCAAATCAGCTGGTAATTTGCGCCTTACGTCGTCCCTGTCATTTGTTTTGTTCTTTGTATCAAACATAGCACAAGAAAACTTGGGTTGATACCGGCAAGGTTTAATATAATCTTTGTTTTAAACAGTTCTCTCGGTGCTGCATCGCATTCTTATAAGACGCCACAAACAAAGGAAAATATAGGAATATAGGTCCTTCTCCTGAAAAGCTCCCGTCATAGCCCGCACCATAGGCGCTGAGTTTTCATTCTGCCGGTAGGTTGGGTGAAATACTGGAATGCTGAAATACTGGACCCTAATCTTGCCCAGCTCCCCCCCCCCCCCGTACATACACACACACCTCCCCGTTGTCGGCGCCTATATGGCCCACGCCTACAGCGGCAACAAACCTATAGTCTACCGCGTGAGCATCTATTAAGCCAGAAGCGTCTACGCATTCCTCGACTGCCCGTTGACGACGGGCAGCCTAGTATCTTTTGTGCCATCAGAGATGTCATCATCTCAAGAGGAAATCTTGAAAAGCGTCGGCCGCCATCAGATAGAATGAACGGGAAAGCAGGTCTGCATGCACAAAGCAAGTACGCGAGTGTTTGAGGAGCAACAGGACTCGGAGTGGTGTTGCCGCAGCCACAGTAATCAATATACGCCAAGTCGTGTATATTATGAGGACACGCAGAAAGCACGCTTGCCACTGCCCAGCTGCACGGAGTACACTATACAGGTCCGCTAAACGAGATTAGCTTCTGTGCATGGGCGGCGGCTCCGCACCTCGCGCTCTAATACAAACATTTTATCGTTATTGATCGTGACCACGTCTAGTTAACGTGCTCGAGTAACGGTGGACGCGACTGCGCAGCTATTACATGATTATGGATCAGTGCTAGTTACACGCGTCAATCACTGAAGCTATAAAAGACACGATCGTGGCTACCGCCACCGTTTCCCCAAAATAATATTCGGTATGCACGTATGTGCGAAATTACCCCGTTTTTGGAGTTCCACGTAAGTTGTGCAAAAAGTACACGAGTAGCACGTAGCTGGACAGACCTCTTTCCGACCCTTTTTTCCCCAGCAAAGCTGATATCTGGCTAACCCCCCGGCCTTCCACTTCATCTCTCTCTCTCAAACATACGTTACCTACCCGAGCATGCAGCGGCACACACCTGTTCTGTAGGGCTGGCCAATAATGATCACATGCTGCATGCTGTTTATTCGATTACACACCCAATGTCATGTAGTGTGCCCAGTTTCGCATGTATACAGTGGCCCAAGTCATCTATCTTTGCGCATACCGAATTGCCCAAGTGCGCGCAAAAGTGGTTTGATGCCGACGAACGTATCGAAATGTGCCTGAAGTACCCAAAAGAATTATTCGTGATCGCCGTAATGAATGTTCTTACGCCAGTGCTTATACGGGCGCGAGTAAGAGCGGGCGATGTTCCTCCTCGGCACCGCCACAGGCGGTGTCTCGGCAGAGCGGTGCGCACGTGCCTCATTTGCGCGCCGGCGGCTACCGGTCAGCAGCAGCAGCGCGAAATGGAGCAGCAGCAGCAGCAGAAGCGGCGCCGAGAAGGCACGCCCTGCTGGCGCTGACCAGAGCATTCTTCTTCCTGCTCGGCTCATTTCGCCAGCTCCACCCGGCAGAGATGTGTTGTGTGCGTGCTGCTGCCGATGCGTTGGCGCCTCACACCCGAGCTTCAGACTGCACGCCCCGCACGTGCAGCTTGCTGCCATTGTGCGTTGCGGTGCATAAGTCGGGAAATTAGTCTTTACTTCTGAAGGAACGAGAACGTCACTTCACTCTCACCACCTACGATAACGTAAGGGAACCACACGGAACCATAGAAATTGTAGCAGTTACCCTCACGACTGCTCATTACCGGTCCTTTCGCTGGGAATGCTTTGTCTAAACAGTTACTAGAGGAATACAATGTAGCACAAGTGACGCAACGAGGGAGTGAGTGTTTAAGGGAAACATTGCGAATTCATGCATGCCAAGGCAAACTAAATTTCATACTGCGCGCACGCTTGTGCGTGTGCGTGCGGTTGAATGCGAGTATTGCGAGGAGATCACGGCTGCATGAATCGAGAGCGTCCCTACAAGCACGTCACTGTTCTCACGCCGTCGCTTTGCTCTTGACTGACGTGACATTGCTCACGTCGACTGCACCTATAATGAATTGAGCTGCCCAGTTTCGAGTCATTACACCGCACCTTTACACCTCGCGTTTCAATAACGGATATTGATCGCTCCGATTATAGACAGGATTTCTTGTACCTGTGCGCGTACAAGTGTTAAATAACAAATTCCAGATTTTCGAAGCCGGTGAAAGACGGTGTGGAAGCAGTGCATGAGATGCAAAAAAAAAAAAAAGGCTTTCGTGTTAACCCCCCGTGGGCTATATACGGCGTCGCCTTCCTAAGCACAAGGTCGTGGGCTCGATTTCCGCATACGCCGGCAGCATTATGATGGAGGCAAAATCCAAACGTGCACACTTCGTTAATCCAGAGCCCTTCAACATACACGGCGCGCCTCGGAATCACATCATGGCTTTTGCACGTAAATCTCCAGAATTTAGGTTTAATTGATGTCCTCTTTTTCACGAGAACTAAGGATTTAAAAAAAAGACAGAAGCGGTCAACCGCAACTGAATCCGACAAAAGACATATGGTTTGCCGTAATGTGGTGCTCGTTGGTGCATTATGCATATCGCGCTTAATTAGTTAATTAACTAAAATGCACAATTTCCAATATTCACTTTAGGGTCAGGTGCGTTTCATTACGTTGCAGAAAGCATTCCGAAACGACCGATCCAATTTTTTGTGGCAGCGTACAGTCGCGCTCATTATGACTTGCAACATGGGAGCGCGTGGCCTCCCGAGTTCAAAGATTGTGTGGCATAAAATCGCCCTCATTTCAGTAACTAAATGTTATCTTCTTATTTGGCATCATCTTCACGTGAGAAAACAGCGCTTAGTTCTTGAAATAATGGCTATTCGAAGCCATGCGCAATATTTGAGCTCGTGAGGCCACGCGTTCCCATGTTGCAAGTCATACTGAGCGTGACTGTACATGCTGTGGGGTGCATGCTTCCGTCGTTTAAAGAGAGCCCGCGAAATACGAACTAAAACTACGTGACTGCGCTCATGCGCTACCGTATATTGCAGTACTCTCAACCATGCGCGCAGACCAGTGATGCCAACCCCAGGAATTTCTCCCTAGATCTAGATATTTTCTATCTCTGTCAGGGATTTGGCATCCTTTTATTGAATCTAGGGATTTTAGTAAGGCTCTGGAAACGTTACATAACAGGGCCTAATGAAAGGCGCTACTATAATCACGCTTTTACAACTAGAAAGGCTATAAAAACCAATAATTTTCGCCACTTGCTGCTTTTCATGTAACAGAGCTTTGGTGTTCTGCTGGCCAGAGTGAAGACGATCGCGGTTCTGTAACGCGTGATTATTATATGCTGAATACTGGGGTGAAATGAAACTTTGTCGTCGTAAGTGTTTAGCATGCACACACGTATCATCATGAGCGTCCTGATCGAGTGATTGCTGCTTTGTGGAACAAAGAGAAATTTTCTCTAGTGGTGCACATAGCGAGTTCTCTAGCGAGTTCACGCTCGCCACGTGCCTCCACCGTGCAAAGTATCCATGTCTAATGAATTCTGGACCAGGGGACTTTGAGACAAAAAAAAAAAAGAGCGAAAGTAGGACTGACAGTTGCGCAAGTTGGTACGGATTCAATATTAAGAAAACAGCGCGACGGAAAGAGACGAAAGAACTGTTGGTGTGTTTTCAGTCTTTGCGTGGCGCCGTTTTCATAAGAACGAAAATAGTGACAAAAATACTTGGTGGTATAGGAAGCTGAACCATAGTACATAGGGTGGCTATCAGCCAGTAAAGAGAGCGCCCCTATATATCTACTGCAAATTATGCAAAGCTGATTGCAAATGTGGAAAATTAGAAACTGACCGCCACATCGCAAGCTGCAAGTACTAGATAAGGGCTACCGACTTGCAAATAGCCCGACCGATCACAACTATGCCTTCAATGAGTGGGCAAAGTGAACTTGACAGGTTTGTCTGTCTTTGGAGAAACTGGCGCCATCTGCAAGCCATTTATATGGAATCACTGCACAGAAAAGGCAGAAAAAAAAAGCCTTTCAGTGGCTGTTAATATTATGTTTCTTACTTCTAATAAGATTCAGGTGTACTGGGTCACAGAGCGAGCTATCTTCATACTTTGTTAAATGTGAATTAACCTGAATGACGACATTAAAAAGTGATTCTAGGGATTTTTCATGCAATTTGGATTATTTCCAGGGGTCAATCTAGGGATAAAAAATCACAGCATATCCACGGAGTGAATGATGATGAGTGGGCGAAGCTGCGGAGGTTCATCGGTAAACCGTGAATCTTCCGTGAATTCTGCCCAGTACATCATCACCGACGTGAGATCGGGCGCGTTTATACTAAAGGTTCGATGAGTTATGACGACTTGCAGCGCTCTTTAATTTTACATGTACGCTGTGAATTTTCATTGTTTAGAAATCCATTGCTTAGAAAACATCTGGCGTCTTTCGTTAAGCAGCTGGCGTCTTTTCGTTTTGCTTTAGAAACATCTGGCGTTCTTTCGTTTTGCTTTTACAAAACATCTGGCGTCTTTTGTTGGTTTATTTCATCAATCAACGGCGTTTTGAACAAAATTTTTATTGTTTAATCACGCACAGGAGAAATCTCACCAGGCACTACCTTGGAGGTAAAGAATGGCTGCTAATGGGAATGAGAGACAGAAGAAGTCGGCTTTTAGCTAACGCTGCGAATTTTTTATTGTTCATCAACGCACAGGAAAAATCTCCCACCGGCACCACCTTGCAGGTCAAAGCGTAAGACTGGTTACATACTACGCTACGAGGGACGAACGGGTGCCGCTATAAGGAGCTTCGCCCCTAAAACGTTGACTTAGGTTGGCATCACTGGCGTAGACCGTCAACCTACCGCCTATCAGGGACGACGGCGCTTCCTTGCTGTGTGCCGCTGCCAAAAATTCCGACGCGCTGTGACGCCCATGCCTAGAGCCGCGGCCGCTCAGACACCAAATTTCGAGGCTAAAAGCCTTCTGTGGGCTTTGTCTGTATACAAATCACTCAGCACGATGTGCTAGACTCGGCAAACGTTTAGAATATATTTTGTTTCGCTTCTAAAGCGCGCCTGAATTCTCGTTCTCGCGATCGAGACCCATCGCTAGCGACACCGACGACACTGTGTGGGAAGCGTAACGAAAGTTTAAGTGACGTCACACCACATTAGAGTGACGTGCAATGAGCGGTGACCCACAGCACCACCTTGACCGGCGCGATCAAGAATATCACGCGCAGACTCCTCGCACCTGCGGCTATAGTGTACTAGAATGATTATTAAACCAAAGCTATGTCTCACTGATTCGTCCGTGAGTACCGAAAACGCACTGCAGAAAAGCCAACTTACGCATTGGAGTTATCTTGCACATCTGCGCACACAATATGCAGCTATCTGCGCAGCTGCGCACACAATAGAACAGTGGCGCACGACAATTCCGACAGTCGGAATTGCCCATCCTTGCCAAAGGGTCTCATTGGAGGGGCCGTAACTATCAGTGCAACGACATAATGCAACATGTTTTTAATGATTGTGAAAGCTGATGTGGAGGAGAATAAGTGGACAAATTTTAAGAAATTTAAAAAATGGGTTTTTTTTTTTTTAATTGTCGTCAGAAGTTTTCATTGTTCGGTGTTTTCTTGAAGTTAGCCCGATCATATCTCTTTACTGAAAAGTTATATAAATACAAGATTTGGCATTTTGGTAGATAAGCATGCGAAGAACGTAATGCAGAATTTTTGTCGCTCTGCTATAAGGCTTTTTTGAGATAAAGACCTTCAAAGTAAAGAAAATTTTGCCGATTGGGCCATTTTTGAGGTTTTTTATAAAAACATCTACACTACACATAAAAACTGAAAATACCTGAGCAGAAGCAAAAACATGCATATATTTAGGTAAATAAATTTCAGCTACCTAACTTTAATATATTTTGTGCAATTCATAACGAAAGTTGGCCAAAACAGCAGAGCGGATGAGCGCTCCACTCCACCTCTTCGTCATTATTGATTTCCTGTGGTTCGAAAAAATTTTTGGCGGCAAAACAAATTGCGGATCTCTTCTTTCCACTCATCAGGCAATAATATATAAAATTTTCAAATAAATTTGAGAGGTCGACCAGCCATCATTTGTTCGATCTTACGTGGAATCACCCTACATATTTACAATAGTACTGCAATGTACACCATTGATACTAGACGGCCATCGCATGTAACTAGCAATAGCTACCGTTATAGCTAATTTCGAATCAAAGGTATAAAAGACATGGTAATCGTACTCTGGATTTAATAATATTTACACTTAGTGTTAAATAGGAAAGGGGTAATTAAGAATCAACTAATCGGATGATGGCGTTGTAATGTATCACATGGAGTGGAGGCGAAGAGGATGAAAGATATAAGAATCTTAAGTAGCTAGTTAGTGATTACGAGTATTTTAGCTTAATCAGATGTAAGAATCTCAAGTTACTCATTCGTGACTAGGGATCATTTAGCTTAATTATTATGAATAATTAACGAAATTGACAATGACGTACCCGCAAGTATTCACACTGACTGAGGTTTACTTTGCAAGATTATGCACATTTGCACCCTGACGATATAAGTCATCACTTGTAACGATGAAATCACCAATTTTAAGCTCACAATAGAAGGCTTTCACTACAGAAGCATACGTACATGAAATGTATACGGTATTCAATGTATGAAATTACGATCAGAGATAGATAATAACACGCAATTATCTTTAGTGGTAGTGGTTGATGGTTTGTAGTCAGAGATTATCTTGGGGGAAAATCTATGGAACCGAGTGATTAAAGGTGACAAATGAAATTTTGTGTAAGAGAAACATATTTTATACTTGATTAGTGATCGTTGTAGGCAATTATCAAGTGTGGGTAGATGGTCAATAAATTAACAGGACGATATCATTGTAATGCATCAAATGAAAGCATAGAGGGAGAGGCTGAATAAATTTAGAATGGTTTGCTAATTGGCAATTAAGGGCTATGCAGCACAATTGAAATATTTATTTTTACAGCAGAGCTGCTATGCCCACCCTTTGTCTGACTCGCGATGTAGACAAACTATCATCATCATGTCGGCGTGTTCAGCATAACTGTGCCTAGTTAAGCCAAGTGAATCATAGCCAATCCTAATTAAGCCTAGTTGAGCAGGGCAAAGCCTAATTAGTCAAGCATAATTAACTCAAATACTAATTAGCCATAATTAAGCCGAGTTGAGATTCTTGTTGCATAGTCATGCCGTACTCGGCAAGATGTGGCGAGCAAATGCTAATTAAGACTAAATATTAGTGAGCCAATTAGCGTTAATTGTGCTAATTAGTTCATTAGGCTTAGATTGACTTCGAATGGAAGCTAGTCGAGGCCGAGCCTCGAATCCCCTCTAGCCCAGCTTTGCGCGACTCAGTGCAAGGTGCGCGAATTTTTAAAATTAGGTTAGCCCAGAATTCACATTGAGAATGACTTACTATAATGTTGATCTGCATTCGCACCTTGGCATGAAGTGCATTACTAATGAACAGCGACAATGGATTCACATATTTTAAATGTAGGGGTGAAAGTTGTCAGTGTAGAACATAATTAAGATAGATAGCTAGTATATCAATCCATGCAGTTATAGTGGCGATGGCGGGAAATAATAGAATATTGTTAATTATTAGCAGCGATAACTATCATCATTTGTAATCAATTATAATTATTCGTTTACTATAGATGCCATTTATCACTGGCATGTGCCACAAGAAACACTTACGAGAGATCACGAGTTAAAGAAGTACTGCCTTGAAAACAGCGCGAAAACTGGACGAAGGCTAAGGAAAAAAAATCGGCAAATCTCACGGGTTGTGGGAAGCGGTTTCATGCGAAGCACTCATTGAGCACTTTAATGCTGTATTTTATGGCTTTGAGCCAAGCGTTACGAGGTGGATCGACGTGCTTTTGCAATTGTAGTAGCTGTGTGCACATCGTGGGCTTACCAGGCACGTCGACAATACTGGCGTTTAAAGGGTAACTTATGGTGCGACGTAACGTCAGCCCTCACGTTAGAGCACATACGTCAGTATTATCGCAACCAAGTGCACTTTATGCTGCAATCATGTGAATATCATACGTAACTTTCGTTAATGTGTTTCTCCGGGGTCGGAGAAATGCTTCAATATAGCTTGCTGAATCATAGCAACACAAATGTAAGGTTTATTAGGCTGCTATAAAAGCGGAGCCAACACTGGAGCCACATACATTAATCTGATATGACGCCTGTATCGTAGGGATATATATGTAGCGTTTATTGCTTTCTTGTAAAATCAGATAGCCAGCGCCACAACGACAATGGATGTTGCACCGACATTATGCCTGCATAGTCCGTTTTTCCAAACCAGTCTGTAGCGCTGGCGTGGCTCTGTGGTAGAATGCCTGATTGCCACGCAGAATTGTGCTTGGGTTCGATCCCAGCTGAGATCCTAATCTTTATTTTTTCCATTTGGGGGGGGTCAGGTCAACGCTGCCGATGTCGGTTTCTCTTAACGCTCTCGCATATAAATTACCTATGTCTGTTCTCGCCGTTCCTGGGTAGATATAAAATGTCCATCACCTGTGGCGCATACCCGTACACTGTGGCCCATGGTACGCGGGTATGTGCCACACGTGTCTGGAGGAAAGTGTTTGACGACGTACGCGACAGGATTTTCACGTTATTCACGTCAAGACCCGACAGTCATATTCGTCAAACCCTCTTAACCACTCCTGCCTATTTTGGTCTACACCAAGCTAAGGAGGCGATCAAGAGAGCACCCAGACGTAGGCGGATAGATAGATAGATAGATAGATAGATAGATAGATAGATAGATAGATAGATAGATAGATAGATAGATAGATAGATAGATAGATAGATAGATAGATAGATAGATAGAAACAGCGCGAAAACGGCTCGAATGCTAAGAAAACATAAGAACAGCGTTTGTTTTGTTTGTTACCCTTCGTCCGCTGTTTTCAACGCAGTAACAGGTATATCAACTTGCCCTTCAAGAGACCCTTCTGCAATTTAAAGGAGTAATTAATTGAATTGATGGTCACAGGCAAATAATAATTAAGTGCAGATATACAGTAAAAATTAATTGAGGAATATGAGTGCAAAGCATCAGATGATAGCCTAAAGAGAGGGTGAATGCATTGGGAGATTCTTGCTAATAAACCTTTTTCAAGCAATCCCAGAACGCCCAGCAGGAGCTTGAAGCACTACGAGAAAAGTGTGTACATCGAGCGAGCCAGACATTCGGACGCCCGCTGCTATACACCATTATATTACTATAATGGTGTATGCCTTCCTAACGGTGTTGTACCGGTAGAAGATGGCCATTGGACTACGCGGGTAGGACTGGCAGGAGGGCGACGAATAGATTTCATTCTATTTTCGGGGTTCCATCCAGTTTGGTAATAAAGGCGCGAATAAGCTTCTCGAGGCTTACTCATTAGATGTATATGGTTCAAGGTAAGGGGACATATCACCCGGCACGAAACTCGTAATTGTATTTTTAAATGCGAAGTATTTCTTAGCGAACTTCTACGACTATCTATCTATCTATCTATCTATCTATCTATCTATCTATCTATCTATCTATCTATCTATCTATCTATCTATCTATCTATCTATCTATCTATCTATCTATCTATCTATCTATCTATCTATCTATCTATCTATCTATCTATCTATCTATCTATCTATCTATCTAGCCGCCTACGACTTTGTGCTCTCCTGGCCGTTTCGTTCATGGGGTGTATGCCAAAACTGGTATGGCGTAACATGACTGTATGATGAACATATTTTCAAGCCGGATATTTCCTCGAGTGAATATGCGTTGCTCCACACCTTGTTTAATGGACCTATGCTATTCCTGCACATTCCAATGCTGTTGCGACTATACCTAGCTCTCGCACCATATAGCGGAACAGGACGAAAGCTGAGAAGTTAACAATGTAGGCTCACAAAGCAGATGGTGCATGTACAGGGGTGTTCAAAAGTTCTCAGGCCGCTATCCCATGTAACCCTATGGCAGCGCGGCCTGGGAACTTTGGACACTCCTGTATATCTATAGCGCCACATGACCACTGGGAGCCGCGACGGAGCCAAGAAAAAGAATGTGCCCATATAGTTATAGGCGTGCGCAGGGTTCCCCATCAGGAGGGACAAAGTTTCATCTCAGGGCCCCCTCCCCCGCTGTCGTGTCCAAAAGACAACATGCAATGAACCATTAACAATGAACCAGAAAATGAAAATTCAGTGTTGACGTGCTTCTCACAATGGCCTTCCTTTGGTACTTGCCTTTCCGGGAGTAAAGACGGGAAGTAAACAGCTCTTGGAATGCAACATCAGGGCCCCGTGGTCGCCATTATCGTGAAAAACCTGCGTAGCCACAGTCCTGCACTTTAAAAAATGACGGTACATGTACGATTGAGTAAAAGTATGGGGCAGACCTTGCCCCCTCCCCCCTCCTCCTAAGGTGATTTAGTGGGGGCAGTCGCCCCCACCCCCTCGCGCGCACGCCTTTGCTTACAGTGATTCTATATGTAAAGAGATTCCCAGTAGACCTTTCGATTTAGAGTACGGCTGGAACTTTCAAGAACGTTTCCCCGCTTTGGAGCTCTGTAATCGCTCTTCCCATGATAAGTTATAGATAAGTTCTAGGTTTTCAGATTTGGAGCTAATATTTTCGAACACCGGCGACGTATGTTGGATGTATGCGCCGCGCACTAAGAAACAGCTTCTGCCGTATGACTCGTCATACTCAAAACTAGTCAAGCGTGGCATAGCGAACCTGTGCCTTAACAGTGCCCTCAAGAGCTGCCACCATTCAATGGAACAAAGCTTCAATGAGCAAGTTAAGCGTCTAAAAGCGGCTGGCTTCACAGATACCCTCCTAAAAGCGGTAGCTGAACCAAAATGAAGTTAAAGAAAGAAACAGATGGCATGTCGCACGCCCGGGAAAATGTGGACCATAGGCGAGTGGAAGTACTTCCTTATATCCACAAGATTTCCCACAATGTCAAAAAAGTTGCATGGAGGTATAGCGTACGAGTCGTGTTCTCGGCGCCATGTAAGCTGTCACGCCTTTGTGCAAACATTGAAGACCGAAAATCAAAGGGCGTTTTCACCACTCGCCATTCCACTAAATTCATCGACTGCACAACAAATATCGTGTATCACATACCAGAGTGTACATAGGGCAGACGGGGCGCTGTGCCAGTACTCGCTTGAAAGAAGGTGATACATCTGTCACTTCAGGAGGAGGCGCAAACTTGCCGGCTCATTGCAGAGCGTGCGGTTGCTCACCCATTTTTCATGATACCGAGATTATTGGCAGGGGAGC
This sequence comes from Rhipicephalus sanguineus, assembly GCF_013339695.2. Taxonomy (NCBI): domain Eukaryota; kingdom Metazoa; phylum Arthropoda; class Arachnida; order Ixodida; family Ixodidae; genus Rhipicephalus; species Rhipicephalus sanguineus. The sequence goes on from NC_051179.1 coordinate 13,518,169, forward strand.
CACGAAATGTGAACGAGAAATAATAGAAGCGTACTAAATGCAAAAACATGGACATGCTCGGTGTGTAAGTCTACCTTCTTTATCGTTATCACGAAAGGAGGTGACGTTTTTAGAGAAACGTAATTAGAAGGTACCATGCGCTGCGTTTTTATCTGCACGGTTTTTTTTAAGGCGCATGGGCATTTCCGTTGTGGTTTGGTTGTCACATGCCCACCGCTCTCACCTCTACGTTATCATGTATGGCGCATGTGCGTCTTAATTTTCTTTCGAATAGCTTTTAATTCATTGAACTGTTGCTAGTCCCAGCGTGTGTGTCGTCAAAACATCTTCCTGTGTATACGTGTCTTTAAAGGCTGGGTTCGTCGATTTTTTTCTAGCTATAGCTAGAAAAAAATCGACGAACCCAGCCTTTAAAGACACTTACACAAGAATATGTAGCCAACAGGCCCAACACCAGACTCTTCTAAGTTAGATATAAGTTTATCATATTACAATTATTACTGCGACTAGAAAATAGCATTTGGGACATAAAATATTAACGAATGCAATTAAAAAGCGCAGTATAGTAAGATGTTAACTATATAAGCGCATGGTCTATTTACTTTTAGCCCGCCTGCTTCAGATAACTCAAGTAGCCCCATAAGCAAGAACCAAAAGAAGTTCAGCATGAGCTCTTATAAAACACAGCACAAGTTCAGCTCTTATAAAACTTCTCCAAATAGAACTTGCCCACATAAAAACAGCATTTTTTAGATAAAATATATGGAACGTATATGTATGCACAACTTATGTGGAACAATCGTAAGAACTGGGCAAAGTCCAAGCCAAGCCCGACCCGAGCCCGCCACCTCAAACCCGGGTCCGACCCTAAGCCAGGAGCTTCAGGCCTGGGCCTGGCCCGGGCCCGCCGTGAAAACTACTTTACCCGGCCCGGCCCGTGGTCCGGGCCCGGGTTTTCGGGTAGGCCCGCGCCCGTGCAGTGCTCTAGCAAACAGACTGTGTCACGTTACGATTGCAGAGCCTCTGACCGTCTACCACAGCGATCACAAGGCAATGCTGTGCAAGTGCAGAGTCGTCCATGGAAGTGTGGGCGTGCGCGTGTAATCAACGGCTACATGATCTAAAATAAAAGCTATACAACTTAGTGAAATGTGTCCTCATTCAACCTCAACGTTCAAAAAATAACATCCTAAACAAGCATAATATCACATCGCATCGGGTCCCTCAGCATTACTTGGGTTTGTTGCGTGGTCGTGGTGCTTTGGACTTTGATTCAGTTTGCATGGAAGAAAGCTTCGTGTTCCATCTTTCCTTAAGAAAGGGGGTTTTGATTTTTTTTCTAGTACATATATACCAGTAACGTAACCAGAAATTTTTTCGGGGGGGGGGGGGTGTCAACCATCCATTATGTATGTTTGTGCGTGCGTTTGTATGTGTGCGTGTATATATGCACATGCAAAATTGAGAATTTCAGGGAAGAGTTTAAACACCCCCACCCTCCCCGCCTGGCTACGCCACTGATATATACCTGCGGCTAAACATTTCGCAGATCGGCGCGGACTGCATCACGAAGCACACAGTGCACCGACTGTTCGAAACTGCAGCTAGGAACATTGGGCATCGTCGGCACCCCCAACTGTGCCACAAAGAATGTCGCACGTCCACTCCTTGGACATTCGTACGTCGGCATTTCGGACCTCGCGACCAAGCACTTCGCGGGCAGCTGAGGTGCCGTCAATAACCACTGTTGGTGCAATTCAAACTCACACGGAGCCGTGCTTGGTAACGCAGAAATATGAAAGTGCAGCCAAACCGGCTAAAATTACATCAAAGTAAAAAGAAAACAACTCCATAGTGATGAAAGACTACGGGTCATGTAGATTTCGAGCATAACGAGCAATTTTCAAACGAATTTTACAGAGCCATTTTTATGAGGTTGTATTTTTGTGTGCTTTCCTTCATTCATCCCGATCATCGCACAAGAAATCTTGGTGAAACGATCCTGTTCGTTAGGTCAGTCGAGGACACCCGGGAGTGCTTTAAAACTATTATTTTTGTTTTCCTATTTAAATAGCTTTGTAATTAATTTTTTTAATGGCTGGCATGTTCATGTAATGCGAAACTTTCCACATTTTTGTTCTTTCTTTTTTGCACAGCATAGGAGAGGTCTTTGTAACATAGCAACACAAAAATGTTGTGAAATATGACTGCTAAATGCAGTGGCTCAGAAATACAGCAAGCAATTTGAAATCAGCAGAAGCAATTACACACTTGTGCTGACTTTCGAAAAGGTTGATGTAGAAATAGACAAAATAGGTTCATTTGCCACATCCCCCTTTTTTGTGCACATTTGCAAACGCTGCATCACTGTTCTAGTCCAGTTGACAAGGCGTGGCACGTCGATTGCCGAACGTATACGGAAGGAAATCACCGAAACAAATAGGCAGGTACTGTGAAACGAAAAAGAAATCTATAAAAATGAAGGATACCCTGCAGTATGCTGGGTTAACCTACAATGAAGCCACTGCACTGAACATCATGCCCATCAGTTATCATTGCGCTCCCCAGTTGAGAAAGAATGCTGAGAGGATTAAACTACGACAACATAAAACAGATCAACGCTAGTGTGTCTAGTTAGCAGCTCTTTTCATTGCCTGAAGGAATTGTGACATGCACAACGGTGCCGCTGCTGTCCAAACATACCGAGCAGCTATCCTTCCTTCATGACATCATATCAGTCCTGGTGTGGTACTGTCAAGCAATAGTGTCGTTTAATGCATATTTTTCATAACTATATTTGCTGCGCAGCAAACTTGCTTTTTAATGTGAAGAATTTCTTGGCGAACTTTTGCGAATTTGAGCATATCTATCTATCTATCTATCTATCTATCTATCTATCTATCTATCTATCTATCTATCTATCTATCTATCTATCTATCTATCTATCTATCTATCTATCTATCTATCTATCTATCTATCTATCTATCTATCTATCTATCTATCATCCATCCATCCATCCATCCATCCATCCATCCATCCATCCATCCATCTATCTATCTATCTATCTATCTATCTATCTATCTATCTATCTATCTATCTATCTATCTATCTATCTATCTATCTATCTATCTATCTATCTATCTATCTATCTATCTATCTATCTATCCGCCTACGACTTTACGCTCTCCTGGCCGTTTCATTAAACGGAATGTATACCAAAATTAGCACGGCTAAACATGACTGTATGACGAACATAAATGACAGGTCATAACATTAAAATCATGACATGTATTGTACAGCATGTACAGCATGTACATGATTTGCGTGCTACGCTCATGGTGCGCTCGCTGCCGGTTCGCTAGATTGACATACACCAAAACTGGTGCTGCGCGACGTGACTGTATACGACGAACATAAATGACAGGTGGTAACATGAAAATTATGATATATGCATGACATGATTTACATGACACTGTCCTGGTGCGCTTCCGGCTCTTTTGTTAAGTGAATATATACCAAAATTGGTATGGCATGACATGAGTGCACGACGAACATAAATGACAGGTTAAGCATTTTATGTACCAGAATATACGTTTCAATAGCATGGTGTGTGCAATATTGTACATGCACGCATGCATGCAGGACAAACATGCGATATATAGTGGACTAGATATCACTACATGAATGACTTCATTTGCCTCAAGGACAAACAAGGCAACGTATGCAGCTTTTTGCTGGCTTCTTCGAATTACATCGATTCCCACAGGTGGGATCTGCCGGATGTTTTAATCTCTGGTTGGTGCAAAAAAATATTTTGCAAAAGTCAATGGTGGTGCTGCTAGTACTCGAAAATACTAGAAAAATATGCGATTCAATTTGAACTGGGATTGCGTTATTCGAATTCGATTCGAACATGAAAATTTCGCATTCGCACACCCCTACGCGCAAAAATAAACCAGATACCCACTACGGCGCTCCTCATAATCAGATTGTGGTTTCGGCACTTAGATCCTCGGAATTTATTTTAATTTACTGATTGAAGTTTCGCTTCGCACTATGCAGAGGCTAGTCGAGAGAACTACAGAAAATCGAAAAAGTATGAACAGTGCTGCAGAGTGGTGGCGCCATCAATTGAAATGCGATGCGAACGTGTTTCGCGCCGTCAATGCCTCAGAGATATGGGGCGTCGTATTGCCCCAGCAAAAACAGGAGTGAAATAAACTCCCTTTCTGTCGTTACTCCAGAGTCACGATCATCATCGTACGCGAAGCATCAGCCACAGCTGTAGCCTCGGAAACTAGCAGCACGGTGCAGTTCGCTTTATCTTGCGAATCTCGACGGGTTAACGACAACTGCCTATCTTCTGCACCTCACAAAGCGACCCTGAAACGTAGATATCTAAGGCTTGAAAAACGGCAAATATTTTCGGCCGCAAATATCGACATGTTACTGTTGCACTTGATGCGCCTTTTCATTTCATGATGATCTGTATCGTATTTGTGCCAGTACCTGCGAGTTATTTTTTATTTTTATTTGCCTAACTAGTCATGCCATGAGGTTGTATTCCCATCCTGCGAAAATCCCAGAACGGGATTGCAGTATCATTAAGTAAATTAATTAATTAATTAATTAATTAATTAATTAATACGAACCCGAATACATCGAACTCGCTAACACACGGAAATTAGTTCGATATTTCGTATAATTCGATACAAAACTTTTGGAGAATTTTCCGCATTTTCGATGCGAATTTTGATGTGCAAGTTGGCTTCACGGAACTGCTTCACAAAAATGCAGAAAAGGCGGCTTAGGGCAACTCACTGTAATTTTTTTATAGGTCTTATTTTCACGGGGTTTGTTGTTGGCGTTGAGGGTTATATGCAGGGGCTGGTTGTAGGCGAGAAAATGCGGTATCGACACGATCCCCCTGATCACACCACTCACTCTCGCAAATGCATGCGGGAAAGTCCCCTTCCGAGAGAACGAGCTAACTTCATGTGAGGTAAAGCCAACTTCTTGGGGCGTTTCGCACTGTCTGGTATTCGCTATATCAATTGTTCCGGCTATTTTCGCTCTATGCAGCTGTACAGTTTTCTATACATTGACGTTAAATCATCTTCGCTAAATCATTAGTTCGATATAAAGGGGAATTTGATTTTTGACAATAAATAAATAAATAAATAAATAAATAAATAAATAAATAAATAAATAAATAAATAAATAAATAAATAAATAACCCTTTACGTACCATCCAGGTGTAAGAGTTTTTGTCTTCCTGGAAGATACGACAGCCCTCCTTTGCCACCCACGGTCGCGCCAGGGCTTAGCTGTCGTCCTAATTCTACACTCTCGTCACTACATATGCGTACCTACCATCAGTCATCGCCATCAGTCGCACATAAAATAGCGCCGAGCGTTTCAACTGTGGTTTAATTGAAACGCCCGCCAGTTTGTCCTTCGTACGTACGTCTGCTACCGACACTACCGACACGAACGGTGCCGGCTCGATGGTACACGGTTCACGTGGTGTACGCTTGTCGTACGCTTTGCATTGAAAAAAAAAAAAAAAAGATCGTCTCGGAGGAGGTTTGCCCGGAGATTGAGTGATCTTGTGCTTCACAGACGCGCGTCTGAACACCGCTTTGGAGTCTCATCGATTCCGACAGCGTACGATACCGCGTGATACACTGTGCCATATGTCGGCGTTCATCATGTTCGCAGCGACCAAACAGGATTCGTAACTGCTATGACAACGTACGCAAAGCGACCACGGAAACGTACGGAAAGCGATCAACGCTATGTACCGAAAACGTGACTTTTTGCAATGACAACCGCGGTGGCACAGCACACCGGACTACTGTGTCGCCGTCTGTTGCTGCACCCTGAAGTAATTTTTGGTAAGCGGATACACAAAGCCTCCGAGATTGGTGATTGTAGTTGCCGCGCTAGTCGTGCATGTCCGTGGGAAACTAGAGTCAAAATTTTCCCACTGACTCTATGGGAAACTGTCGATTGTTGCCTTCTGTTTCTCATGCTGCGTCAGCGAATTTTTGTGTGTGCATAACAGACTCGGCGTTTGCGGAAGCCTGATGCATTGTACCTAGTTCTTGCAGAACGATTTACAATTCCGGGCTTGTTCATATTGGATACATCAAACACCCCGAATACATAGCGAATCATTTAGCTCGAACTGTGCACTTTGACGGCCATTTTTGGTGTCTGTTTCTTTCTTTGTTCGTTTTTCTTTAATTCACTCTTTCTTTCTTTTTCTGTCTTGCTCTCTGTTTTCTCTATTTCTTTTTCGTGTCTAGCTGTTTCTTGCTATCTCTTTCTCCCCCTGTCTACCTTTTCCTGTCTTTTTATGTCTTTATTCTTTTTATTTCTCTCTATTTTTCTCTTCTTCCTTTTTATCACTTTCTTTCTGCCTCTCTATTTTCTATCTCTTTCTTTTTCTCTCTCTTTTTCACGTGTTCGTTTTCGTTTGACTCTCGCACCTGCTGTACACGGCAGTGGCGGAGCACAAGTTACCGATAAAGAGATATGCGAGAAGTTACCGATAAAGAGAATGAAGAGATATGCGCGTGCCGGTTAATGATGATTTTTTAAAACTTTTTTACGACAGAGCACAAGTTACCGATAAAGAGAATGAAGAGATATGCGCGTGCCGGTTAATGATGATTTTTTAAAACTTTTTTACGACGGAGCACAAGTTACCGCGATTAAACAGCTTCGTTGTTAAAATGTACCAGCGTTCGTCATTGACCTTTTCTTATTTTTTTTTTTCCTATCGTGAAACCTGGCCAGCGCTCTTCTGGCTGATGCAGGTGGGTGCTCGTGGAACTCACCTGACGCTGTTAATGTGATAATTCGGGACCTCATCGTGTATTTCGTCGCGTAACTTCAAATTACTGTGATAGATAGACAGACATACATATGCAGTGAATGAAAAGAGGAGTACTTTTTTACGCCTTCAGCTTCCGCAATCTAAACGGTAAGTTTGCGGACGATCCAGGACAAAAGAGCTTTATTTATTGCAATAATGCGTCCAAATCTTTTGTAGTCTTTATTTTTGCAAATAAATTTTGTTTCAATCGTCTTATGTGACCATTTCATCCAATAAATGCAGAAAATTTCGAACTGCACAGTTAAATTTTGCGCGCAAAGCACACCGGTCGATCGTGGCGCCTCTGTGGTGGCGTCATCGCAAGGGTGACCACGACATAGAGTTACTACAGACTGTGCTAGTGCTAACTCTATGCACCATGGTTCTCCGATTGGTTTCGTGTGGTTTCGTGCGAAGACGAAACTATGATCTAGCCACCATAACGAAACATTGCTATCGTGGCTTGCCCCATTCACAGTACATCTATATAAAAAAAAAAATGACGAAGCTTGCACTAAGCCGCCAAAGGCTTGAAACAGCGAAACTGGACGATTCTGAACACTTATCTGGTTGCGTCTAGGTTGTTTCTAGGTCTTTGCTAGGTGATAAGGTGATGCTGGGTTATTCCTACGTTGATTCTCAGCGCAGAGAGGTTCGAGTTAAACCTGGTTAAACCACAGAGAGTCACAGACACGGCACATATTGTCCAAACTGCAGAGACAGAACCTCGCGCTGAAACCACGCGTTCGCACCTTTCATACACCTACGGATCGTCGTCGTTGGCGCAGGCCTTCCATAGTTTCGGCGTCTTCTTGGAGCCGCTAGGTGATGCAGGTTGTTTCCAGGTTGCTTCTAGGTCGTTGCTAGGCTTTAGCTAGGTAGCGTTAGGTTGTTTCTACGTTGATTCTCAGCGCAGAGAGGTTCGGGTTAAACCACAGACAGCCACAGGTACGACACGGATGTCCAAACTGCAGAGACGTCCTCGCGCTGAAGCGTTCGCACCTCTCATAGATGGGCACGTCGTCGTTGGCGTAGGCCTTCCATCGCTTCGGGGTCTTCTCGCAGCCACCGTTGCATTTCCCGTTCCCTGGTATTCTCTCGTTGTACGTACTCGGGGGTCTTCGGCTCTCTGCCGTCGCTTCGCAGCCATTTGTTGGGCTAACTGTTAGTTCGGCGAAACTTTATTAGTAGTCCTGAAAGACGCGACCAGCGCGCAGTGGGCTCCTCTCACATTGGGACGGGCAAGCTAATCCTGACAGCCTCATCTCTCTGAACGGCCCAAATTAAGCTAATCCCCGTTGTTGGGGCTTCTGATGGCGGAGCACCACTTGGCTTGGTTGGCTTAATTGTTGCCCTCTTCATTTTTAGTGGACGAGAGGTGAATAGTGGGATTTACCTAATTTCTGTGGCACATACCCGTTTATGATGATGATAGTTTTGTGGTTCGCCGGACAAGGAACGACTTGCTAATCAGCGTCGCTGTTGAAACTCTATGCTGTACACCACAGCACCGCCCCACTCTACACTCGAGAACCTGCTCGAGAAGGTGCAGAAGCGCCGGAAGCGCAGAAGTCCACTGCAACGGGGCGCACAGCACCACATCCGCACCGCGCTGTAATCGAGAACCGCGGTGCAGCGCATCGCAGAATCGAGTACTGAGGGAAGTACTACACCTTTACTGCCTTTACTGCATAAAATAAGACAATGGCAACTTTATATATGCTACGCTTTTGTAGCCCTTCGTGTAGAACAGTGGTAGAAAACTCTGTTGCATCCCCCCCCCCTTTTTTTTTTCTCACTTATTCAGAAGGCTAAGCGAAACCTATCACCCTGGCCACATCAGTTTTCTTTTTCCTTTTAGCCCGAAAAACAAACCTCGCTAAAACTGCAGTTGTGCAGGAAATGAAAGTCAAGGTGCAAGTCATGTTCACGGGGGTGGATGCGCTGTGGATGCGTCACCGATGACGCATAAAACCAACATTAGCCGCCTCTAGCCGCTCTCAAGTCAGCCGCATCCAGGGCATCCAGAGTAGAGTGTACTAGAATATTTTGAGTGGCGCAACCGGCTGCCGTAGAGCGGCCCATTTTGTGTAGAAAATAGCGGCGGCGCGGCAGTCGACTACTCTTGAAAGGGTCCCCCGGCATTGCAGGCGGCTGCTTGCCGGTGCGTTTCAGAGCCGGTGAGATAGAACAAAAAGAACGTAGAAATGGACGCTCCATCGCAACTGAACTACATTAACGTGCCGGCTATAACAAATATGCGCCGTGCGAGCCCCTGGCAGACTGGATTTTTTTTTTTTGGAGCGACGCTTCCTAGGCCCGCACCCCGCCATCAAAGCTCTAGATGCGGCGCCGGCGCGAAAAGCCAAGTGAAACGCCGCGCGCGGCGCAAGAAAAAAGAAAAACACGGCGCGCGTCGCGCAGCGCAAATAAACAGTTTCAAAACGTACATGGTCGGTCGCGTTCCATGTCTACGGAGCTTCGCTCATCGGTTGTATTCGTACACAGAACTGCTGATTTTTTTTTTAATTTTTCTTTTTTTTTACGGCGCGCAAGATGATTGTACATTGTCGTGCTGTGGTGAAGCGCGACAATAATGCAGTTCTAGACAACGCTGTTGTTAGCCTGCCGTTTCTTGAAAATTGCTCTAAGCATAGCTTGAACTTGCACGCAACGTATACACCGTTAAGCTCAGGGAATTCACGCACTGCCCACGACGTCAATGGAACGGCGAATTTGTGCAGGTCGTCAACGGAGGCGGCTTGAACTTCAATACGGTCGCTAGGCGGGCTTGTTGGTACGTACACATAGTTATTCTAAAACAGCGCACAAACGGGACATGTGTGTCCCGTTTGTGCGGTAGTGTGGTACCTTTCATGTCCCGTTTGTGCGCTGTTTTAAAATAACTAGGTGGCGGCTTGCTCAGAAGCAAAGCCGACGACCACACCCCCCTTTCACCGCCTTCGTTCGCAGTAGCGACTGTTGAACATTCGTCGGGTGCCGTCGTTTCCTTTCACTGTGATCGTCAGACGCAAGCTGGCTCCGTTTTGTCCGAGGCCGCGGTGCCGGTGTTGTCTTGGAGAGATATGACTGTTCATTCGGTAAAATTGTCGGCACCGCGTCAGGTCGAATAGACGGCTTTCCTCTCGGCACTCGAACTTCCGCTCCGTTAGTTACATGCACGTATAATCTGTCTTGATGAAGTGAGGCTCAAATTCACACACAGCGCAATCGGCACCGAGGAGCTTGTCAAGTCGGCAGAAATTTCTTTCCCACACACAATTTGTTGCTCTTTATCATCGGGAGTATGGTGCCTTGACGGACGCTTTCTCCGCGCATCGACACACACTAATTTGGAGCTTTAAAAAGCGATATCTTGCGGCCTTGGTTCATGCGGGCGTACACAGTCTTGCACCCGAGCACGTAGCAGTGATTTAAACGCTGTTCCTTTTTTTTTTTATTTTGGTCACTGATGCGCGGCGCAACTCGCAGACGCGAAGGCAAGCGAGCCGGCACATGCCAACTTTCCTCGGCGCGGCCGGGCAAGAGGGTAGACGCGCGCGTTCCTTCATTTACGCGTGTCGCGTCCCCGGCGGTCTTCAAGATTATGCGACGCCAGCGCCGCCGCTACTTTCTTCAAAAGAGGGGACACCGGTTTGCATGGTGCGCCGGCTTTGGTTGCGCCACTCAAAATATTCTAGTACACTCTATCCAGAGTATTTAGTAGCCGATAATGGCGTTGTTTCGGGTGCTGTCCGTACATTTCGTCAGCTGTTGCATCGGAACATAAGGCTAAATATACGTGTCATCATGCACTAATTGAGAAACGTGGTCAGTTGTGCCAACGGATCCAAAGGAAAAGGTGAGTAGTCCGTTCCGTTGACTGCGTTTGCTTTTGTATGTAGTGTACGTAGTTTCGAAATTCGCATTTATCGCAGCGACTGTCAACGGGGCGTATCGTCGAAGTACTTGTGGTTGATTCCTTCTCGAGTGCTGCTTTTTAATATAATCACCAGCTTGACTTCCTAAAGCAGCATCCTTAGTGTATTTTCATACTGATACAATACTCTGCAGGCTTGGTTGTTCGCCAAGCTAGCGCTCTGTTCTCTGACGACTATCTTGGCAAGTGTGACCCGGGAAAGACTCCAGAAAAAAAGAAATTTTCGACGCACCGTCGAGCTCGCACGGGTGGTATATCGGCACTCCGCTGCCCGATGTAATGCAATATCCAATTAGGCAGGTTGTCATCGGCGTGGCACGGGTGCGCAGTCATTTCGTGGTGCATCTCCGAAAGCCTTCTACAGGTTTGATTGACTGTGCCCGTTTGGGCTTCTTGTCATTTGCTGCGCAGCTGCGCGCAGTTTAGTGCGAACTGTCTCCTTTACTTCTTGCAGGCTATGGGTGCGCCAGCCTTCATGAAGGAATTCCGCGAGTTCATGAACTTCAACAGTGACGGAAGCTTGTTTGGCGGCAGCACCCAGTCCCGGCTCGGCAGTTGTGATAGCTGCCTGACCAAGTTCGGGCTGCTGAAGCGGCGCCACGCGTGTGACCAGTGCGGCACCGACTTCTGCGCGGCGTGCGTGCGTGGCCGGCGCTGTCCGCGCTGCCGGGCCCTGGCAGGCGGCCGGCCCGCACTGCTCGCGCTGCGACCTCGGGACCTGCGAGCGCTGCTGCGTGCCCGTGGCTTAGCACCGCCGCTTGGGGCACGCGAGAAGGCCGAGCTCGTCGATTTGCTGCTGCTCGAGTCCACCGCCCGTCCGGTAGGTTGCTAGCCAATTAGAGTGTTACGGCTGACGTCGATACGAAGGGCCAAGTCCAGCCTTAAAGTGAACGCTTTGACGTGAAATAATTCACCGTGGGTAGTTCGCATCTGTTGCGGACCTCTATGTGAAGATGTTTCCTGTCTGAATGCAGTGTGGGGCACTGCCCCCATTGGCAGCTGCTTTCAGAGTGCCTCCAAAGCGTAAGCAAAGTGTTGTGTTCCCTTTTAGAGGGACACGAAAGGCAAATATTAAGTCGACGTTGATTGTTGAAATAGCGGTCCAGAAACCTCGTAGTGCTACTTTTATGCCAAGGAAGTGCTTATTTTGAAATAAAATCACGTTTTAGTGATCCGCATCGCGTTAGCGCACTTCAAATCACCCACCTGAAATCAGACTTTCATATGTCACTGCTGCCGTGCCCAACGTTGCCCGCCTTTACTGCGTGGCCGCTGACACTAGTAGCAGCAGAGCGAAAGTAGCGGGACCCACAGCAGCAACAACGGCCATCGAAGCCATCGAAGCTTGCCGCAATCGCTGCAGTGGATGTGGACGGAGAACTCGACAACGAGACATTGGCTCGCGACGCTGGGCTCCAATTCAGCGACTTGAGCCTCGATGAACGCGGTATGCTGCTAGGGCTCGTAGTGCCGGCGTCGTTGCATGCGGCATTTTGTCGAACTTTCTGTCAGAGCGACTTTCATGAGCGTGCAGAACACACGCGGCAGTACGCGATCCCGAAACTACCACTGAGACGCGACCGCGTGAGCGAAGCAGGGCGCCGGGCGAGGCGCAGTTCGGCGAAAACGGAACCTTTGAATCAAATGGAAACGAACAAACAGCATTTTATTACGTCTTTTGATGCACGGAAGGTTCTTTTTTGTTGCTGCTAGTTTGATTACTAGTGATTTATTGTAGGCAGACTCTCATACCTCATCGGGATCACTTCGAAAATGTCCAACTCGTGGCGCTCATCATGTGATACATTTAGCTTAATTTCTCGGTAAGTATGGCACTGCTGTTGATAATATTGCCGTTTTAGAAGTTGTGATACATTGAGCTTTCACTCTGACACAAATTGTTATTTGCCTTTAGTGTCTCTTTAACTGTGCCTTGCAGTACTTTCAGAGTAAAGTTCATTTTCATTGTTGATCTCCGACAGCCTGCACAGGTAAGTACAGGCTGAGTACAGGTAACAACAAAGTAACACAAGCAAGGTGATGTACAAACTGGTTTATTTTATTTTAGGGCATGTGACTTCAAAGCCTGACAATGAATACTCCACTGTTGAGATAGTGCAAGCATCTGCCTTGAAAAATTTTCGCTTATTATTATTATTATTATTATTATTATTATTATTATTATTATTATTATTATTATTATTATTATTATTATTGCGATTAGTCAGTTGACAAGCTTTCTTCATGCCACGCTCACATGGAGTAACAGGTTTGTTGCGCCGGGTGAATCTGCGCCGGGTGAGAGGGCAAGTGAATTCTGGAAGGTGAGAGGTCTGCAGGATCTCACCCCTGTCCTTTGTTATGCCATGAAACAGTGCATCTAGCTACAATGATCCACCAACTAGGCCATCCCAGCATTACTGGAGTATTATGATAGCAAACAAAAATTGTTCATCTGCCACAGTAGCCCAGTGGCTATGGCATCATGCTGCTAAGCTCAAAGTTGTTGGTTTGATCCTGGCTGTGTTGGCTATATTCCAATGGAGGTGAATTGTAACAATGCTTTGTGCATTAGTTCCGGTGCACTTCGAAAAATATTGGTTGGTCACAATTTACGTCAAGTCTCCCACCACAGCATGCCTCATAATCAGGTTAAAGCTTTACCTTGTAAAACCCAGAATTTATATTTTTAATTTCAGTGACTTCAACTTGTGTCAGCATTGAATTTCAGTGATGCCAGAGCTCTTTGCCTGATTATGTTGGGCTGTGTGGGATTATGTACAGCTGACTCTCAAAAGTCCTGCCGAGTGCAATGCTACACGGATCAGTGGCTTGTAGAGGCACTACCTCGCATGCCATTTGGAATAGCTATACAATATCCGACAGCCAGGCCAGAATGACAAGCTTGTGTTCATTTTAGATTGTCCTTGGTTCAAATTTCTTCTTTCAATCTCTCGTTCACTTGTTGGTGGCTGTACAAAAGTGTGCAAAGTTCAGCTACCACTGATTCAATCTGCAGGGTGCTTCCACGGGATCAAGGGCGAGTCAACCAGAATGGCCAGAGCGGCCAGCTTGGACAGAGCATGCAGAAAGGCCACGGTGTCCAGAACGGCCCGAGCAGCGAGACTCTCCAGAGCAAGCTGAAAGGCGAGGAGAACGCGTGGAAATACCAGTACAGCCAGAGCCTACGGCTTATGTTCCACCACCCCCATGGGGTGGGCCATTTCCTGGCATGTCCTCCGAGGTAAGCTCCCATTTCAAACTCCTGCATGCGTTGTGATTGCCTATTACGCTCACCAGTGCCCATGTTTTTTTTTTCATTTATTTGCTTATGATGTCAGTCTTTCTTAACCCTTCGCGGTCCGTTGTCGGGAACATGGCCGTAGCGGTCCGCTGTCGGGCACCCCCCGACCAGGGTGTTCGTGGTTTAAATTTCGCTGTTTTCTCACTGCGAGTCGCGCGCATTTTTTGTGTATATGAAGTGCCATCTCTTGAGGATTAAGTGAGCTTTGTTTGTTGAGGTTCACTTTTTTTTACACTAGGGTGCAGCAATATGTTCAGCATGGAGCCCAGAACGTACCTACTCGCACGCAGTTCGAAGTTTTGGACCGCAAAGGGTTAAAGCTATTGCCGGAATGGAAAATAACATTCTTTAAGAAGCATCAGTATGTGCAGAAGCAAATCAGCGGCATAGACTACAAAGTCGTAATAATGTCAAAGAGACCTAATGCACTGTAACCTCGATCGTACATCCCCCAGTTTTGTGACGACCCACATTTTACAACGAATCGCTTTAATCCAGGCAAAACCCCTATAGAAATAACGTAATAAAAGCCTCGATTATACGCTGAATTTTTACGCACACCTCGCACCATACGATGACTCTGATACAGCCCGAGAAAAAAATTGCCTTTTTTCTAATCTAACGTCCATCAAATATTCTCGGTTGCAAAAGAAAGACTTACGTGCCCTTAGGTTTACAATTAGAAAAAAAAATGTTGCAGTGGCTTAGCTCAGCTATGCCAGGATAACGTAGCGTTAGCAAAGGTTCAGCTGATTGTTCTTAGCTTTCCTGATCGTCTAGGATTAGCTTGATTATCATGATTACTGCTGCTCCAATGACACACAGATGGTATACGTATTATGTGGCACATGTATATTTATTTTGCCAGGCAACTACTTCGGGATCCGATGAGTTAAGCTTCTCGGCTCTTCTGCGCTGTTGAGCAGCATTTGCGCGCTCCTTCTCCATGGCTAAACCATACTGGCAAACGCCAGTCAGAGGCGCTATCAAGCAGCTCCAGCGCAGTGTCAGACGGCGACTGCACAGCGAAGGCGAACAGCTGCGCGCCCGCCAACGCCAGTACATCTACCTCGGCTACGACGTCACTCCTCTGGAAAGCGCAGACCGGCGGCAGCGAGTCGCGCCAGCTGTATGACATCACCAATCCTCGCGCATGCGTCGCACGGCTCTTGAGGAGCCACGCGAAACTGGCTCGGCTAGGCCAGTGTAGCTAACGCTACAAAAAAAGAGTGAGACGGGTACAGTACGCCTTCCTAGATTGAAAAATTTATTCCCCTGGCAGTTCATTTTCTTCTGTGATCCAGTTTTCCTGGCTTTAAGATCTCTTCTACATACGCCTCGATCACGGACTCATCCCAGCGCCGTTACCTAGACAAGCTCGATCTACACAGAGTAGCTTCAGCTGTCGACAGGCTCATCCTCAGGATCCGGATATTTTCACGTTTTCGGCCTTTGGAAACTTTTCCTGGTCAACATGCAGCTGAAGATCTCCTCCCTCTGTTTGCGGCACTCACACCCGCAGACATGAGTTGCATAATAACAGTGGCATATCACGAATTGCACTTTACAAGGGAACAAATGCGACATGCGCATCTCAGTCCCACACGAAATTATCCTACTCGAACTTGCAACAGAATGTGCTCTGTCGCCATTATGTGATGGCAATGACACTGTATGTGACTCTTCTGATGGGAGGCTATTGCCGACGCAGTTTCAATTTCGTTTTTATACAGCGGCAATTTTCGGGCTCGTTTTAAAGGAAAGAAAACGCACTTTAGATTCGATTCTTTTTGGGCTTATTCAGGTAGTCTGTACCCGTTTTTCGCGCAAGACAGAGCGTCACTGCCATATCCTTAGGTTTTCGATTATGCAATGTCAGAATCATATGACGGTTTGGCATGGTCCCTTCAAAGTTGTATAGTCGGGCTTCCACTGTATGCTGCCAGGGTGCCTAGCGACTGGAAAAAACCAGGAAAACAGGGAAAAGTCAGGGAATTTCGAGCCGCCAGGAGAAGTCTGGGAATTGTGAACGAATGCATTAAGGGGGGACGCGGCTTTCGTATCGCGAAAAATGGCAAAAAAATCGTTTTTTTTAAAATCACATTTTCAGTTTCTGTAGCCCTTTTTACATCCGATTCCAAAATATCTTCACCGAAAACCGAGTAGAAGTGCTATAAAAAAATTGTTACGCCTGCCGAGGTGGCGCAAATTATTGGGGAAATCGCAAAAAAACACTGATTTTCAAAAAATCATAGCTCCGCAATGACGCCACCGGGCGCCGATATCTTGGGCTCATCGGAAAGCGCATTTCTCCGTCTTCAAATTCCCCGCCGCAGCTGGCTCCTCCCTTCGAAAACAAGCGCACAAAAAGCAAATGTTCGAAGGTCGTTTCGAGCCCTCCGATTGGCCGCGTCCGCCATGTTGCCCCAGCGCGCCTCGCCATTGGTCCGATGCTCGCTCCGGGAGATCGTCGTCTGCAGCTCGTGCGTCTCGAGCTCACGGCTGTCGAAAGTCGCGCTACTTCGTGGCGTATTCGCAATCGCTCTGTGTTCACGGCTCGACGATAACTTTGAACAAGAACTACGTTTTAGTTTGGAGCTACTAGCGGAAGCTCGGTGGGATTACGAT
This sequence comes from Rhipicephalus sanguineus, assembly GCF_013339695.2. Taxonomy (NCBI): domain Eukaryota; kingdom Metazoa; phylum Arthropoda; class Arachnida; order Ixodida; family Ixodidae; genus Rhipicephalus; species Rhipicephalus sanguineus. The sequence goes on from NC_051179.1 coordinate 13,534,924, forward strand.
GGCGCGCCGCACTCGTAGCGAACATCGCAAACGCACGTCTCGGACCGACTCTCCAGCGTTGACTCGTCGGATCCGTGGTTGGAGGTTCTACTTATGCGCACTTCGGACGTCGTGACGAAGATGATCGCAGGACGACTCTTTGTACTCGCGACCACGCATTACGTACTTTGAAACATCGGGCACCGCGGCCGGCGCGTCTACTGCTCGGAGTCGTCACTAGACCTAACTCCGCTCACGGCGTCGGCACGCGAGACGAACCTCGAACTTTGCGGGCAAGAACAACGCGTTAGCGGACTCGCGGCAGTGTGCTTCTTCGCAAGGAACGAAGCGCTTCCCCCGCCGGCTCCTCGGTACAGCGGATGGTCATTTTACTCATCGGCAGTGGACCCCACGGCCAAGCTCGTCGCGCAGCGGGCGCGCGTCGGCGTTCCGAAATGCGAGGCCAAACACGTTGCGCGCATATTTTTCGTCGCCGCACCTAGGCATATTGCGCATCGTCACCGAATGCCGCCACCCAGCACATCGCGTGCCGACTTCCCGGACTATGCGGCCGAGCACTTAGAGGTGAAATAAAGCACTGGTGATGCAATTTAGGCGCGCTTGGGGCCGTGCTTGGTATCGCCGTAAGCGCTCATGAATCATCTGAAAAAATAAAAGCCTCGCAGAAAACCGTGTCCGCGACCGGGTGAATGATGAAGCGCATCGCAGGCGAGGTTTACAAATCAGCTTGACGAGTGAAACAGGGAGATGAATTCTTATCTGCCCAGTTAGCGTCTTGAATAAACTACTAAGGAATTCCTATTCCACCAATGTCTTGGCCATAACTGCCTGTTATTTAGGAGGAAGGGATAGGTTGTCATGATGAGAGCCGCTCTTAGTATCCTATAAAAATGATTCAATGATCAATTGCAATCAAAACTGTTAATTATGTTAATGAGAGCATGAATACAAGAAAGCTGGCAAATCATCATAGTACATGACCTACTTGCATTACAATATCTTGCTTTTTGTCATGTCTATTACACCACTTCATAACTTCGTTTAAAATTCATGCTACATAAGGATTTTAAGAAAAAAGAAAGAAAACAAAGGCACAACAGATAAAAGGCCACATGTGCAGGCGGTCCAACCTTATAAAACACATTAAAGATCACAATCTTCTTGTGTTTTAGAGAAGCAAGGCACCTCAAACTAAAGACAGGGCACTCAAGAAACTGCACATTACGAAGGACTAAAAAGATTACGACCCCAGTGCCTTTTGATGAAGTAATATCGTTGGTACAACTTTAAAAGCCGTTTTCTCAAAACGACTTTTCTTGCTTCCTGCTTCGCTTGTTCCGCTGATTTCTCACTGACCGCTGTGTCTATTTCAGTTCCGTTTTTTGTTCTATATTCCTTGAAGCACAGTTCAGGGCGTGACATTCTTGCTTTTTCAGTATGGCCTTTTGATAATTAGCTATTTGACGAGTTGCACAAAGCCTTGATGCTTGTTGCACAGTCACCTCATGAAAAATGAAAACTAAAAAAAATTTTGTTGCAAATAAAAAAATCTAAGAATGTCATGCCCGCAATCAGACATCTTAGAATGCATAGCACTTCGAACGAGTTTCCTATCGCATTTTTTAAGCGAGTCAGACTCGGAACAAGAGCAGAAGGTGAAATATATTGTACATCAGAAAGTTGTAAAGATATATTCATAAAATTTCTACAGTAGCATTAAAAAAACATTTCAAATAAGTGTGCCAATTTTCATCAAGATCCATGAAGAAATAAGAAAGTTGGTACCGAAAGCCACGTCCCCCCTTAAGGGGGGACATGGGACCCGATAGTGAAATATATTAGTATTAGGCCTAGAGACATGATTTTTTCAGGGAATATTCAGCTTTGTACACTGATTAAAAATATGTAATTACATTTTCTTTACATCAATCCAAAAAAAAGTTACAACTATTCTTATTTTATGAATTTGGGATGTGACTTGCATAAAAAGTAATGCATCAAAAGAGCTAAAATTGAACCTGTATGTTGCTGAATATTCAAATAGTGCAAATACGCAATTTAATGCTAGTATCTAAATTTTACCCAAAGTTATCAAGCTTTTATGTCGCAGTCTCTTAGCTCTGAATTTTCACTGGTGATTTCTGGAAAATTTCAAAATTTTACAATGTCCTTAAACATTTTATCAAGGTTTTCTTGCAGACTCCAATTCCCTAGCATTCAAACAAAAAAAAATCAAGAAAATCGAATCAGTATTAGCGACACAGTGCTCATCCCAAAATTCAAAACATGCAAAAATCTGTATTTGAGAAAAACGCAAAAAACTGAAAAAGTTGTGAAAATGAAAATTTCATGCATGAAAGCCACAGCACTTGTGTTCACAATCACTCAGAAAGCCCCTGCGGAGTAGTCTGAAGCAGGCTTTTGCTTGTGCTTCTTCTTTGCGGCTGCCTGGAACGCCGCTGAAGATGCACGTTTCCTCTCTGAGCCGACGGCACGGCGATAGTCTTTCTCAACCGCCCGCTGGTTACCTGTGCATGTTTGATCTAGCTGCAGTTCACGCAAAATAAGCGAACTAGATTCCTTGTTCCCTAAGTTGAAACGCATAACAGCATCTGCCACGGCAGTCTCAACGGCAAACAATGACGCGTTCTTGTCCTTCGGTGAGAGGCTCCAAATGACCGAATGCAAGGCCTCATTCGCATTCTGCGTCTTCCCTCTGGTGCATCTCTGCAGGAGCTCCTTGTCGGACAAGCGTTCATAAACAGGACGCAGTGCATTGCTCACAGCCTCTGACAAATTGTACTTGCTTTTTGGGATGGGCTCATTCCTTGCCATGGCTGCATTATGCTTGCACCAAGACTCGGGGCCGTGTGGACAGAAGCTGTGGTTAGATTTCTCGTCAGTGGATGTCACATGATAATACGTAGCCCACACAGCCTTGTGCATCTCATCCACATTCCCAGAAAGGGATTTGAGAGCCCAGCTGTAATAACCCGTCAATATTGTGATGAGGTCACCCGTGAGGCGGCCCTTGCCACTGATGCGCTCGCTGCTGTCCCCTTTGTGCTTCTGCACGAGGTTCCGAAGCGCAGTCCCCATGCGCTTCTGCACATGGTTCGAGCAGTCTTCTTTTTCAACATTTATGAAGCCGTACACCTTAGCTTCTTTGACAGCACTGTACGACCGGCTGTCACCATCACAAAGCATGGTGGTGTACCTGAGGCCATGAAGCGAAAGGGAGCGCTGAAATAAAATCATTGCTGCCTCTACTTCCATTTGGCCAGCCTTGCATGAGGTATTTTTCTGGCATGAATGTTTGGCTTTCCATTCAGAGTATTCTGGGCTCTCGGGTTTTGGACCACATTCACAGCCGAGGCAAAAATTGGAAAGCACAACATAGTCTAGCACATAACCTAAAAAAACTTCTATCACAGTGGCTATTCCAATGTGAGAGGTGTGTCCTCTTGTGTGCCAGCTTCCATCAAAAGAGACGGCAATATTTCCGGGGTTGCCGAAATTGAGGTCCTTGTAGAGGCTCTTTACCACTGTGGCACACTTAGTCAAATGTTCGGCACAAGCTCTCGTTGCTGCTGGCTGAAGCTTCGTTTTCAAGTACTCTTGGTACGTTTTCGTGTGAAGGCCCCGATGTGAAACACCGATAGCGGTAAAGATGTCATTCAGAGCTGCCTGACCATTCCCAGTGCCCTGAACCGCACGCGCCGTGCGAACGTTGATTTCGAACGGGTTGCAGTTACTACTGCCACCAACCCGTCGCGAGCTCCATTTTGAACCAACTTCTCCGCAGTTGCTGCAGTGAAGCTTCAGCTTAACGGCTACGCCGTACTCACGCGCGTCGCGTTCGATGGTCAACTGACCACGGCACACTCGGCAAGCAGAACGTTCGTTTAGTAAACTGTTCACCATGTCGAGGTCAACCATGGTATACGTCGGGGCCGACGAACTTTCGGTGCCGCGCTGATTTGCGAGAACACTCATTTTGCGATCGGTTGCCGAGACCGAGGAAAGTTCCGCTGCTTTTTGCTGTGCGCGACGCTCGATGAGTTCCCGGTCAGCCGATGTCAAAAATGTCGCGTCTATCCTCGCAGCTCGATCGCGCATACTTGAAGTACTGCAGGCAGCGGTCGCAGTCGCCGCCACGCTTTCTCCGGCTGCGAGATCTGCTGCAGCAGCATTCTCTGCTGTCGTAATCACAAGCAGCGGCGTTGTTTCCTGGCGCCTTGTTGAAGTATCACCGCAATCAGCTGATTCCGACGGCACCGTGGTCGCCGTCGCGATCGCTTGTGTTGCAGCGCCGCTTCGTCGCGGAATCCGTTGCGCTCTTCCGCCGAGATCTGCAGATATCTTCGTCGGCAGTCGCGATGATTTATGGCACTCTGAGCGCGTGTCGCCTCTGGTAGAAGTTGTAGCGATCGAAGGCTGCCTTTGTGTCGGGCTGCTGCATCGCGGCGTCTGCCGGTCTCCTGTCCCGCTCGGCTCTGCCGACGTAGCCGCCGCTGGCTGCGATGACTCCTTGGGATGCACAGCACATTTTTTCCGTCGCTTGCCGAATTTGTGCAGTGTGCGGAACTTTCGAGCACGGTTCGGCATCTCGATTTCGATCGCAAAACTACAAAACTTCCGAAATGGCGGTGACAACGCACGTGTTTGCGGCCGCGCGCGTGATCTACCAGTGTTGTCAGTCCCCGCGCTCCAATCACAAGCCGCTGTTCACTCACGTGACTGCTATGGACCAATGATACGGCACGGTTTTGTCGCTTGTTTTTGCCTGGTAGCGCAGACTGGCTGCAGCATTGAAGGTTCATTCCTGGCGGGAAAGCGAGCTCAACAGAAGCTCTTTCAAACGAGACTAAGATGGCCGTGGTCCGATGAGTGGTTAGCGCGATCCGAGCAACGTAAAAGGGGGCTGTTTTCGGCGTTTTCGTAAGCGAAACCAAGTGCTGGGATGAATAAACACGACATTTTTTGGCTCAACGACGCGTCATTTCGAGTTCATTTTTTGCTGGCAGGTGCGGGATGATATGAAGAAAACGAAAATCACCAAACTGAAAAATCGATTTTTTTGGCGTTTTTTCGTCGCCAAGACCCGTGTCCCCCCTTAAAGGGGTACTGACACGAATATTTTCAGTTGTCGTTTTTTTGCGTCAAATGAACGGTCAAGCCCCCAAGAGCCTAGAAAAGGTAGTGGTAACCGCGACTGCGCCCTGGAAAAGTAATTACAGTATGTTTTTAAAAGCTAGTTTCAGTTCCTACTGTACCCTGACGTCACAACACGATATGAGCTTCTCGTCACGTGCTCGCACAATATATAGTGACGTTTCCACGGCTGCTCCGCGCTGTGGCTCCGTTGGTGACGTACAAGCGGCCATTTTGGAAGTTTTGATGACGCACAAGCAGCCATCTTGGAAGTTTTGGTACCTGACGTCACCACAACTAGCCAGACTGCTGCATGAAGTCACCGGAATTAGTACTGTAGCCTGACGTCAAGCTAGTGTCGATGTCAGTAGGTGCGCCATGGAAAAATTGACTTTAATATCAAATTAAAATATCTTATCAGCATTTGCTGAGCTTCGCACTTGCTCAGAGCCGTCTCTGCATGCAGGACGTTGGTATGGCAGAGTAAACTCGCCTTCAAAAAAAAGTGTCAGTACCCCTTTAAAGGAGTCGTGAAAAGAAAATGAAGCTGCCCTGTTGCAATTTTCCCTGCTTCAACGAGGATTAGATATGCCGATTCCAAAATGTTTTAGCGCTATATTCAGTCTATAATTAATGATGCCTGTTTGAAATCGCAGTTTTCTTGGGCTCCTAAACGACTATGCGGCACTACCGGCCACCACAGGCACTAACGTGCAATGTCACACTAAGGGAAGTTATAAACACAGTCATAGCTTTCTTTTGCTCTAAAATAATAGATTTATAGGAACCTAGAAAAGAAACAAATACCACGGCAACTTTTGTGCTCCGAGTTGTATACTGTGCAAGTACAGCATTTGGTCTGCTTGCTTCCGCTTTCAAGTACATCCAGGCTCCGTCATGTGTGTATTCTTGCCTTCACTCGCACGGTGTACATCCCAGTTTTTTCTTTCTGGTTGCGTTAGGTTGTGTTTTACGGCGTGTTTTGGGTGGCTTAGACCTCGCTATGCCAACCGTATGTGTCGTCAAACAGTGCCGTACAACTTATCAAAGTGGAAACAACGTTCGCTTTCACAAGCTGCCGGCATCACAATCGAAACGGTATGATGCTACGAATCTCGGCCAACTATGGCTCGGCAAATATCGCTGCGTCGCCATGTTTTGTCGACGACAGACTTTTCATTGGCTGACTTAAAGTGATGTCAGCTGTACAGTTGAGGGAAACATGAGCTGGGAAATTGTAGTTGTGATTTTATTAGTTATTAAATGAACCCGGACTGTCTCAAACGAACGCGTTAATAAGGCACGCGCGCCACCGCTTTCGGATGACAGCAGGAAACCACGGTGCCAGCCGTTCGCTCAACAAGCGCGCACTACGAAAAAAACAAGTATTAAAAGGTGCGCTAATGCCTGCCGGCACGCCGCATCCTCTCCGCCCCCCCCCCCCTCGAAACAGCCACCGCCGGTAACCAGCAGCCTCGGGGCGAATGCCCAGCAAAGTCTAGAAACATCTAGAAGGAAAGCATGACGCGACCCCAAGTGAGGCCACTGCGAGCAGAACCGTCGAGAAGTATCTTGCCCCTTCCCTAGCTTTGGCTTGCTGCACGCCGAAGAACACTCCCGACGCTTTTGGAACCCGAGGGAGACTGAATATAAGCGTGTACCATCGACCAGCGAGGAGTCAGTCCGTCCGGAGAGGAAGTTATGTTGAGTGTGCTTCCGTCGGCCAAAGAAGACATGTTTATGATGTAGTGCGGTCAGTCAGTCGTCGATCTGGAAGAATCGGATGATGACGCCGTGTGAGCAGTGCCAAGTTACCGTAAAAACCGGAATATAGGTCGAATTTTTTTTTTCAGAAAAACGCGATGAAGAGTCGACCCTTGTCTTATATACCGGTCATTGGCAGAAAAGAATGTGGAAGTCTCGCAACGATCGGCAGCTGAAGTCGGAAGCCTCCATTGCCATCGTGAGCATCAGCAGCGGTGAGCTGGCGGCACCGTTGGGCAGCGCCATTTTGCTTTTTCTTCTGTCAAGTGTGGCTGCTTTGGTTATCCGCTTTTATTTTTCTGTTTCCTTCAGAAATGAGTGGCTTCAGAAATGAGAGTTTACGATAGGCTTTAAGAAAAAAGTTATCGAGTATGCCGAAGTGCACGGCAACCTGACAGCACAACCGGAATTCGGTGCATCGGAGAAAAGCATCCGATACTGGAGGAGCCAAAAGCAGCGCATCACATCCTGCAGCAACCAAAGAAAAACTTCGTTTCATGGACGGACTGCAGTGCACCCCGAACTGGAAACGCTACTCGCCGAGTTCGTCCGGGAGCTGCGTGCAAGGTCGCTACCCGTGACAGCGGAGTGCATCCGCGTGAAACCTCTCGAGATAGCGCGCGACTCTGGGCTCACGAGGGCGCAATTCAAGGGCTCGCCATCATGGGTGCGCCGATTTATGAAGCGGAAGGGCTTTGCGCTGCGGCAGCGTACTTCCGTGTGCCAAAAACTGCCCGAAGATTTCGATCACAAGCTGGTCGAGTATCAGCGCTTCGTCATACAGCTTTGTCGACAGCGTTGCTACATGATGGGACCCATGGGCAACGCTGACGAAACTTCGATCTGGTTTGATATGCCCTCGAAGACGACTGTGACCGCTAAAGGATCAAAGCAAGTGAAGCTCTTGACAATGGGCAACGAGCATTCGCGATTTACGGTGATGCTTGCGTGCACAGCCGATGGAAAGAAGCTACCCCCTTATATCATTTTCAAGAGAAAAGGGCTACCGAAAGAAGACTTTTTTCGGGATGTGATCGTGAGAGCGAACGGAAAAGGGTTCATGAATGAGTCCCTCATGCTCGAATGGATCCGGCTCGTGTGGAATTTTCAGCGACCGAGCATGTTGGTCCTCGACTCATTTCGAGGCCACCTCACGGCCGATGTAAAGGGAGCCCTGTCCGATGGCAAGACAGATCTTGTCGTGATCCCTGGGGGACTAACATCAATCCTCCAACCACTGGACGTAGTGCTCAACAAACCCTTTAAAGATCGCGTGCGCGAGCTCTACAAAGAGTGGATGCTGGGCGACAATCCCAAGACCCCCGCTGGCCGCCTACGACATCCACCTCTTGCGACCGTTTGTGGCTGGGTGTCGTCAGCATGGAAATCTCTCCCTGCGCAAGTCTTTTCACAAATGCTGCATCAGCGACGCATTGGATGGAACGGAGGACGATGCACTCTGGGGCGTTACTAGTGACAAGCAGGCATCGTCCGACTCAAGTTCGGACGAGGCTGAGTGACAGCACTTTGTGGCCTTCTGGCGTTTAACTACATATCAGTGTCCAAATAAAAAGAAATGTCACCACAGTGCAGCTGGTTGTGTCGCGTATTTATCAAGGTAAGGGTGCACCGCGATACTTTGCAATTTTTTAAAATTTCTTTTTTGGGGATTCAAAGTTTGGGGGGTCGACCTATATTCCGGTTTTTACGGTAGGTGTTTCCTGGAAGAGAGACATTCAGGACCGACGACCGAAGGGAACTACGATGATCAGCGCTGGAGTTTGTGTGAGTGTTTCCTGGAAGAGAAGCATTCAAGTTACATCCAAGAATTGTGGACTGAATACATTGTTGAATATTCAGGACTTTAACTGTTCTTGAATAGGTTATAATGCATGAGGTTGCATTTGTAGCGCGTGATCTGTTTGTTTAGTTCCCGTTGTGTTAACATCATCTGAGTTATATTGTGAAGTTGCAATTGGTACCAGCCAAGTGTGCATGTTTGTGTGATGCTTGTACTGCCTTAACAGAGAATATATTTTGTTTGTGTTATCAACTCTTGGCTCTGACTCCGTCTTTAGACCACAACCGGCATTCGCTGGCGCACTAAAAGGACCAACTCTAAATTGTCTGCGCTTTTGTGGTGCGTTTCGGGGTGCCGATACGTCTGCCCTTGGAATCTGCCCGGCGATTGCCATCCCCATTAACGGGACAAGTGACACTGACGATGAAACGAGTCGAGGTATAGTATTGAATGGACGGCCAGGATTTCGAATACACAAGTAGTTGAAAATTTTCTGAAAACGACCCCTTTAATCGTGCGAGTCGGGAAGAATGGCTTTCCTGGGGATTGCCCATATCGGTATTGAAAGACTGTGCCCCTATCTAGGTGGTGTACAAACTCATTCCAGCGACAGCTTCCTCTGAATAACAGCTACCAACCTCAAAGGCTGTGATTCTGTGTATGGTGAATGCCATACTCAAAGGCCATGATTCTGTGTATGGTGAGATCCCACGGTGGTGATGTTGGCAAGTTGCAGGAACGAGCGCAGGCATGTTGTCGGTGCTCTCACCTGCGCAACCTTTACATCGCCCCATGTAGTGCATGATTCGATGACCTGTGGGCTTTGCTATCACGAAGTTGCTGATGTGATATGGAATCGCACAATGCGCCCAGACTTTTTCGGGCCGGCACAATAATTGGCTAGTCTGAGCCTGTCAGTAAGCGCCTCCTCTTATCACTGTTGTGGCGAAGCAATTGGTACTGTTTAACGGTTGCGTTCTCCAGCGGCTCCTAGTGGGTCGTCCTCTTGTAAACGCCGCTCGCTCTCGGAGCCCGTGCTCTGGCCTGGACTGTCGCCATAGCGAATTGTCGCCGAGTCCCGTCCAATAAACCGCTTAACACTGTGTATGATCAGATTAAAGGTGCGCTCGGCTGTCATAGTGCCGCTACGTGATTCTCGTTTTGAAGTTTTCGGAACGGAGTGTCGGTTCGCCACTGCTTACAGTCGCAAAGTTATTCGACAATGAAGCAGTGCATCGGCAAAGTTTTCAAACCAGGCCTACGGGCAAGCACGTCTGCTGGAAGGGCGCCCGGTGCATAATTCACCAAAGCCACAGCCAATCGGAGATCCACATAAGTTGTGAATTTTGTCAGACCTGCCTTGGTTGTTGTACTTCTTTTTTTTTTGCCCCATTTTGCTATGTGCAGCCATTGCATGTGATGAGGGTGGGAATAGAAAGGCGAAAGTATGAGCTTTCGAACTATGCCAAGGTGGCGGCACTGGGTGGCGGGAAAGACGAGAGCCACCTCCCTGAACTTTGCCATTTAAATTAGTAAATTACTTTTTCAGGCACAGTGCATCTTCTGCTGAATCGCTTTGATACATTGTAGTTAAAGGCAAATATAGACATTAGAGATGTAGGAAAAGGTGGCTTCCTCTATCTTTTCTTTCTTGCTTTTTTCGCGGTCATGCACATGCACGCCGTGCTTTCAGTGTTGCAAATCATGCTACACTGTCAGCAAAGCTGGCATTTTCTCTTTCTATTGCTGAAGAATTGAAACCCTTTCTGCGTGAATTTCAGACAGAGCAGCCAGTGATTTCATTGCTACATCAGCAGCACTAGAGGGCATTCTGCATTCGCTGCTGTCAACAGTTGTTGAAAAGGAAGTTTTCATTGGTGCTGACACACACTCTAAGTTGATGATGGTAGACCTGGACATACCAGACATTGTAATAAATGGAGGCTCATCAGGCCTTTGATTTTTTGCAAAAATTGAGCTCTAAAAGAACAAGAATTTGTCGCAGCTTGCAGTTTTCAACTTCAAGAAAGGCTGCACGTCTTTTGTCAAAGCTTATGGGCACAAAGTGGGGGAGACATCGCCACCTTAAGTACAAATTTATTGTGGGGGCATGTTGTTTGGACCCTGTTCACGTATTGCCTTTGGTAGATGGCCCCAAGCTACCTGCCCCAGCTAGCACTTCGGAGTTCTCACTGAGCACACTGGTTGACTAGCTTGCCAAGCAGAGTTCCTACATGAAAGTCTGCTCAGAAAGCACTGCACAGGCATGAAACCCCACACATTTTGACAGGAAGCAACAGAGGTTTTGATACTCTGTGGACAGAGCTTTCAGGATCACAAGGAGCTGCAATTCTTTGTGAAACTTTTCTCGTGCTTTTCTCTTGGCAACACTGCGGTAAAGAGAGAGCCTTTTTTGTCAACAGGGAGTGTCATTTTAAGAATTTGAAGGAAAATTTGCTTATGCACATAGAGCAGGGCAAGATGCTGTTTGGCAGCAGGTGGCATAACGAAATTAGAAATTACCGACAGCATGGTGAAGACAGTGCTTACAGCATATACAGAGAAGAGGGAGAGACAGGAAACGTCAAAACTATAGGGGAAAAAAGAGAACAGTAGCTGATTAAGAGCTACAGGAAAAAAGCAAAGGGTGTTCATTCAAGCGCAATGTGTTTCAGGAAGAAATAAACACTATCAAAGCATAATACAAGTATATTTGGAGAATAAAGGCAGTCGTAGTAAACATCTTCTGGGTTCTATTTTTTTTATCTGCTTAATGTCCTACTTCTACAAAATGACGTCTATTGCATCGGTCAGGGAATATTAACTGAAATGGTCAGTGAAAACCTGGAAGAGTTGGGGGAGGGTTTGATTTACGCAATTTGCTAGACACCCTGAACGCTGTGAATTGGTTAAGCAATGTATTGAAATAATTATCTAGAACACTGGCACAAGTCTGAAAAGGAGGTTAATCAAGAGTAGCGACAACTGGGCTAGTTGGTGTGATACATAATTAATGAATGTACAAAAGATGGTGAGAGAAATAAGGGAGCAGCAGAACGCTGACTCTAAAGTGGAATTTTTTTTTTTTTTTCAAAGAACACGAAATATTTTATACAGCAGCATCTTTGATATTGCTTTCATTTCATTAGTATTTTGTCCGCCAGATGGTGCTGTATAAAAGCTTTATAATTGTATGTTCTTTCATTAGAATTCCATTTGAGAGTGGGCAGATCGTCCGCTCGCTCCCTCATTTCTCTGTCTCTGTGCTATGCACTGTTTATTAGTTGTGGCAACAACCAAGCCTAGTAAACATTGTCATCGTTTACAACATTGCTTGAAGTTTCACACTCACTGGCATGGGACAGTGCGTCCCAATTTTGATTGGAATCGAAGTGGTGGTTTCAGTCCGACAGCAAGGTGAGCACATGACCTTCTCAGTATATACAGAAAGGCACAGCGGCAGGTATTTGCAGTTCAATTCCAATCACCTGGCTGCCCACAAAGCCTCCGTGCTATCAGCCCTCCTTTCGCGTGCAAGAGCAGTCTGCACGTCGAAAGATGAGAGGAAAGGAATGTCATTGTTGAGCTACAAAGAAACGGATGCACGGAAGCCTTTATCAGCTGTGTGTAACTCTTGTGTATAGAGAGGGCAGCCACCCTACTGCGGAGGTGGCTTTGAGAGATGCACTTCATCCAAGCCCCTTCCCTCTCTGACCATTCTCCTGCTGGCTGCAATAGAAACAAACAAGTATGCCCCGCATGTCGTTGTCCCCTGTGAACAGCGAGAAACAACAACCTGTACCCTAATGACATCAATACCTGCGTCAATTAATGTCACTTCAGACCTACAATCATAAGTCGGCAAAATCTGATGGCAAAGAGCTTCAGCATGCACTACTTTAGACATCATTATGCATTGGTGTAGCTGTGAACGCATCCAAAACATTGCCCATTTCTTGTGCAAGACTGAGCGTCACTGCCTAAATTCTTTGTTTTTTTTTATTATGTGACGCCCGAATTATACGATGGCTTTGTGTGGTCCCCTCAAAACTGTATAATCGAGGTTCCACTGTAGTTTCATGTGACGTGCCACTGAACTCGTCCATAGCGGTGTTTCTGGCCGTGGGCCAAGCCAAATACTACCTTTGCACAGTGCCAGGCTGTACGCTTCGAGGAGTTTGTTCAGAATCAAGACTGGTTGAGTGTAGCAAATAAGAAACTGTATACAAAAGCTATCACCCAAGAAAAAAGTCTCCTTCCATGCCACCACGCTTGTTGAAGTTTGACTTCTCAAAAACCGCATGACCATTTTGTTTAGGCTACACAGGCCCAAAAAGAGCCCTTCCGAGCGGCCTCACATTTCACCAGAATTCAGATGGCTGCCCTTCATCTCATCATGACTATCAGGGTCCCTGAAATGTCTTTTTTAACATTAAGTGGTGGCTACAATTAGAGTAAACAATTTTCACCATAACTTCAGTGAAGCAGCTTGCATCAAGGCAGCCATGGGTGGTGGAAGGTAAACTTTCTCTCAAGCCGTATTTTTTTGCGCCTTCGTTGAGCAGTCTGAATTCAACTCCACCATCTTTTCTGGCATGTTATAGAGCTTCCTCCGGCATGTTGTAGATCGTGGAGGCCTTGCTTCGTTTTGTGTGCTTGATCTCTGTGCCACCAGGTGATGCCAAAAACCTTGCCACTCACATTCTCTCCTGCAGTACAAATGCTAAGAAGCCAATCAGGTCAGTGGTGTGAGTAATGTTTGCAAAACAATGTCGCATCCCCATACGGGTGGCTGAAAACTGGTGTTGCGGCACTGCTACGATCTGTAGTGATGCACATATTTAAACGCTTATAATTAAATTACACACCTTACGCAGAGCACTTAAGCCAGTCCGTTCACAATTCGAAAGACCTATGTTATCGGCTCGGCGGGCTTGTAAGAACTCATCCAAACTGTTTCTGGGTTCCTTTTGAGCCAAGCCTCGAAATCTCTTAATGTCTGTTGACATGACTCCACCACTGCTACAGTGTGTTGCATTTCCCTTAGTTGTACCACCAGATTTCCCACACTTGGACTATAAAGGTATTTTTATAGTATGCACAAAGGGTACTGAGTGAGAGAACTGCTACTTTAAAAGGTGCTGCCCTTTGCAGGAGCCCGTCTCAGAACCCGCCGAGAGCAGCAGCAGCAGCTCTAGAAATGATGCGGAAGGACCACCGCCACCATCGGCTCCACAGTGCGAGATGGCTCTTGAGCATTTTGAAAGCGTCGATGAGCTGGGTCAGCTCACGGTGATGCAGATGAAGCTCATGCTGACACGCAACTTTGTCGACTATCGTGGCTGCTGCGAGAAGGCTGAGCTGCTGGAAAAGTTGAGCTGGCTGTGGCAACAGAAACGCAAGCATCAAGGTATGCTACCATTGACCTTTCCTCTTGACAAACATACCGTTACCTTTAACCTTGCTATCACACTGCTATAAGCTCAAGGTCGTGGATATGATTCCCGCCCATGGTGGCTGCACTTCAGTGGAGATGGAATGCAAGAACATCCACGTACTTACCATATTTACTCGAATTCAGGCCGCCCTCGATTGTAGGTCGACCCCCGATATTCGCAAGGTCAGAAAAAAAAAAAGTTAATCATTGTACTCGAATCTAAGCCCCCCCCCCCCCCCCACTTTCGCACATCGTTTTTAAAAAAAAAAAACATTGGCTTACATTCGAGTAAATACGGTAATTTGGGTGCATATTAATGGAATCCCAGGTGGTCAAAATGAACCCAGAATTCCCACTATCGAGTGGCTGTTATATCATGTTATTGGCATGTAAAAGTCCATAAGTTATTATGTCATTACTTTTAACCTTGATAAAAACAGCTAAGTACAGTCGAACACACTTATAGCAATATTCATATGCCATGAGAATTCCATTGTTATAATCAGTCATTGTTATAAACTGGTTGCGTAAAAAAAGAAGGATCGCTGCCGTCTTTGAAATGTTGCTCCAGAGGAAGACGCCTTCACCGCTGGACGTTTTATGACACAACTTTATATACAGAATTATTTACAAAGCAAATTGCAGCAAAAAAAAGAATAGCCCGCAGTGGGTCCTAAAGCAGCAGTGCCAGTGTCCAGCTGGCCAGCTTTCATACAGTAGGCAAAAAACATCCCGGCTTTCTCGGAGGCTCCTTGTATCCCCTCTCCACGAAAGACTCCGCGTTGCCTGCGGTCATTGACACCTACCCAAACGGGGTAGGCACTTCTGTGGAAGGGGCGGGGGAGCGAGTCCGGCCCGATGCACCTGCGGAGCTCAGGCATTTTTCAACACACTTCAGCTCGGAAATGTATGTGTGCAGGGAGGGGAGAGGAGGGGGGGGGGGCACGCCGAGTGCGACCTTACAGCAGCTTTTTGCCAACAAAGGACCCCCCTGTAGCCAATGGTGTTGCTGCCTCAACGTGACGGCAGCACTTGTACCCAAGATTCTACGAGTGCTTCCGCGCCGTAAAGTACCTAGTTCATCTGGAAGCCTTCATTTTAAGCGAAGATAAAATTTTAGTTCAATTTTTTATTTCCCCGTTAGAATACAACACATGAAAGAGTATTGTAGAGCTGTGCGAATAGCAAAATTTTGGGTGCGAAGCAAATTCAAATAATTTTTGAATAATTTTCGAATATTTCTCAAACATTTTTCGAATACTTCGAAGTGAAATTACAGAAAAAAGTTGCAGAGAATCCCTAAGTATGTTCTCATGAGATAGCAACATGAAAGTATTTCTTTTTGCTAGGTTGATGAAGCACTGTGGCGGGGTGTTGTTTCATAGTTGTCTTATCAAGAATGAGGCAATGTAGAGGCTGAATTGTATTTATGTACATGATTTGGTGCAACCAAAGTGTTGCCGACAACACTTTACACATGATGGGCAAAGATGCTATTTTCTCAGCCTCCCCTCCTCTTTCAACTTCTGTGGAAGCCCAACTGATGTGGCGAACAAGGGTGTGCTCCCTTCAAGGCCGGGGTTCCAAATCTGCCTCATAGACGTCGATATATAACAACATCTGAAGTTTTGGATGCTAAAAAGCTTCGGCTTCCGATTTTTTGGACTTCCTACCCAAATTTCAAGTCCAAAACAGCATTAATTGAGCCCCCACCTCTGCCACATCTTTCATCTCCATGTTCGAACCAGCGTTTTCTTGAGAATACATTTGCGACCGTGGCAGAGCTTGAAAGGCAGCTTTGCCGCAATACCGGGGTGTGATGAGGTAAAGCATATTGAAACTCTAGAGTAGAGCACTGCACGGGCTCGGGCCTACCCGAAAACCCGAGCCCGGCCCGGCCCGTGGGCCGGGCCGGGCCGGGTAAAGTAGCTTTCACGGCGGGCCCGGGCCGGGCTCGGGCCTGAAGCTCCGGGCTTAGGGCCGGGCCCGGGTTTGAGGTGGCGGGCTCGTGTCGGGCCGGGCTTGGACTTTGCTCCGTTCTTAAAGGGTCACTAAAGTGAAACACTGAATTGGTTTAGACCGGTAAAGTGTACTCTGAGAACCCGAACGTCATTCATTTCACCATCAATGAGTTTATTAATAAAGGAGAAAATCAAGGTCAAAGTTCCATTTTGAAATTTCGCGCTGAAATCTCCGCACGTGACGTCACGGATTTCAAACTGTATTCGTCGTATTTTGGGGACACTGGCTCAACGAAATCTTCAGAAACTTGGTATGTTAAGTCTGTGACCCCCCCAGAGGTCAATGTACTTCATTTTTACCCACTATAAACTACGTAGGGCCCAGTAAATGCCGTCAGAATCTATGACGTCACGGAGTTTGCGTGAATTTTAAGTTGGCGTCGTTACCTGCATTTTCATGCGAGTTTTCTCTCTTACCAAGAGTCTTGTCGCGGCGAGCGTGGTGCTTTTTGGAATGGTAAAAGAGTAATTTACTGATAATAGAAAAATCGTTTTTCTCTTTAATGTGCATTGTTCCGCATACGCTGTGCATGCATATATGTCCCACATTTTATCTCGAAAAAAAAAAACGCTTTTTTTATGTGGGGTAAGCTATTTGGAGAAGTTTTATGAGGGATAAGTACTGAACTCATTTGCTTCTTGCATATGAGCTACTAGATTTACCTGAAACGGGCGAGCTAAAAGTAGAGCTACTAGATTTACCTGAAACGGGCGAGCTAAAAGTAAATAGACCAAGCACTTATATGTAACATCTCGCTATTCCGTGCTTTATTTCTTTTCGTTATTATTTTGTATCCCAAATGTTACTCTGTAATCGCAGTAATAAATGTAATGTGTAATGCACTGTGATCGCTGTTGCGATCACAGTGATAACCCAAAGCGGGCAAACGTTGTTGAAATTTAGAGCCCCCCCTCTAAAACGAAAGGACTGCACGGAGTCTTGATACATAGAATCCCTATAAAGGCACATTCTTTTTCTGTGACTCTGTGACGGCTTCCAGTGGTCATGTGGCGCGAGATGGACATGCACAGCCTGCTTTGTATGCCCGCATTGTTAACGTCTGAGCTTTCGTCTTGCTCCGCCATATCAGGGGTCTCAAACTCACCTCAGCTAACGGGCCGCATTCACAAAAATTTACTCCCGCAAGGGCTAGGGCAATGACGAAGGTAGGAGCGTGGGACGGGGGAACAGGTTTTAAAACTACCGTTATTTCACAGCAGACCTTCCCCATATCTCATATACGGGATCATTTCTGAAGGGGATTTGGCGGCAGGATTCCAACAACATATCGTTGCAAAATAGTGCGAAACGGAGCAACTTGGAGCGCGCCAGACTCTATCGAAGAACAGGAAACCGATGGTCATCGAGGGCACGTGCACATGCACGTGGCCGGCGCAGCAGTTCGCCTTTAGTATTGACATCCACAGACGTCTCTCTTTCACGTCTGGGTAACCAGTCATTTCGTATCACCCATAGTGACTGAAATCTGGACGCCGATTCTGAAATATAGCTTTTGTTTCACGGTTATGTATCAACACACGGTGACCGCAGGGGGTGCCTCAAGAAAAATATGCTTTCGATCTGTCATGCCTGTGTATCTCAGGAACATACCTATAAAAAAATGGGATGAAGACAGTCATGTGCGGGCGGGGAGCCGCTAGCGAGAGGTCCGCGAGCCGCGTGTTTGAGGCCCTATATAGTGCGCTATATAGTGCGAGAGCTACATGATACTGCCACAGCAGCGTTGGAATGTGCAGGAATAGAACAGGTCCAATAAACAAGGCGTGGGGTGAAGTATATTCGCTTGACGAAATATCTGGCTTGAAAAAGGATAATGACAGATTCCGTGCCGGGTGATATCCCCTTACCTCGAACCGTATGCATCCAATGAGTAAGCTTCGAGAAGCTTAGTCGCGCATTTATTACCAAACTCGAACGAACCCCGAAAATATATCGAAGTTGCTTCGTCCTACTCCTGCCAGTCCTAACCGCGTAGTCCAATGGCCACCTTCTACCGATACTACATCGCTGGGAAGGCATAAACCATTATAATATGGATAAAACGAGCACGGTGGAAACCGTGCATAACATACTGCTGAGAACTACAAGGAGAAGCCCTCAAAGAGGAGTTTTATAGACGACATTGAAGAGTGGCACGACGTTCGTGAACGAGAGAAGTGAAGGGATGAGCTGGACAGCTATGGTCATTCTGCAGAGGCCCACAAAGACATCCTAGATTTGCTTTCGCAATTGGCAAGGCAGATGTGGTGCGCCCGTCCGGCCAGCGCGAGCAGTGGAAGAAGCTTTAGCGCGGCAGGATATGTGATGCAACAGCGCATGGCGTGCTTAAATCGGGAATCTCTTGATACTGTGATATTTCGCTCAATAACATGTGAATAAGTAAACTTACAGTCTGTGAAGACGGACTGTAACATGTGAAGATGAAACTTACAGTCTGTATATACAAGCAGTGGTATGGTGTATGAAAATAGTGCTATGACAAATAGTTTTTTTCTTTCTTTCGGCTGATTATACGCATACACGTGGTGCACGCGGTTCCATACCTTTATCTAGATTAGTGTGTTTACAACAAAGGTCACAAATTTGTTTTTTTCCCCTGTTTCTCTTGCTCTGGAGTACCCGCCTGTAGCCTTCTCCAAGTCACTGCTTAATGAGGAAGTCACCCACCTCTGGGCGAAGAGCACGCGCGCCTGGTCCTTCAATAAAGTTTAATTCTCTCTCTCTCTCTTGCTCTGGCAAGGTGCTACAATGGTGAAGACGGGTACTACATATCGAGAAGGGTGCATGATTGGCTTTGTGGTTAGAGCATGCTATAAATTTCAATAGGTTATAAAGTGCAATAAAAACAAAGTGAAGTGAGCGTTTTGTTCTCTGCCAAGCCAATCTAGAACACATGCTCTGGCGGTGCTCCGTGTTACGCGGCGGCGAAGCGATCACGCTGTCCAAATGGGAGGCTGCTATTATATACCAGCTCCGCGCTGGGAGAACAGCTATATGGACAGGCCAACGGGCCCGCGACGCAGCAGAGAGACTTGGTCTTTCTGTTACGATGTCGGAGCGGCCTGCAACGTGCTAGAGCGCGTTCCGATGGACCATAATAAAGTTTATCCACCCGTCAATCCATCCTTTGTTGTTATTGCGCTCCCTATCGAAACTGAACTCGTGCTGCAAATCACTTTTCTTGATACAATGTCTGCTACAAATCACCCTTCATGATCCCCAGTGTATATGCAGAAAAAATAGGTACAGTATACCACTGCCGAACAAACATTCATTGTATTCAGTATGTCCGCTCAACTGTTTGCACCGTGAGCCCCTTTTTACAAGAAATTACCGTAACTATGTTAAAGTATAATTTTTAGCAAAACATGCGCCCACAAAGCGTAGATATTTGCCACTTAAAACACCCTGCTGTCGATTCCATGTTCGGGCATCACCACCTAAATTACTGGGTCGGGCCTCAGTCGGGCCTGATCTGTGGTCGGGCCGGGCCGGGCCGGGTAGGCGAAATTTTTTCTCGGGTTCGGGCCGGGCCCGGGTCTCATTTTGAGTCACCGGGCCGGGTTCGGGCGGGTAAATTTAAACGAGGTCCGGGCCCGGGCCGGGCCCGTGCAGTGCTCTACTCTAGAGATCACTTCCAATCGGACGTTGTGTGTTGGCAAAGTTCGACCGTAACGGAGCTTGAAAGGCAGCTTTGCCGCAATACTGGGGTGTGATGAGGTGAAGCATATTGAAAATTTAGGGACCACTTCCAATCGGACGTTGACTCTTTTGGCCAAGTTCGACCGTAACGGAGCTTGACAGGCAGCTTTGCCGCAATACGGGGGTGTGATGAGGTGAAGCATATTGAAAATTTAGGGACCACTTCCAATCGGACGTTGACTCTTTTGGCCAAGTTCGACCGTAACGGAGTTTGAAAGGTAGCTTTGCCGCAATACGGGGGTGTGAGAGGTGAAGTATATTGAAAATTTAGGGACCACTTCCAATCGGATGTCGACTGTGTCTTGGCTAAGTTCGACCGTAACGGTGCTTGAAAGGCAGCTTTGCCGCAATACGAGAATGTAATGAGGTGAAGCATAATAAAAAATCTGAAGGGGTCGCTTTTAATCAGACGTTGACTGTATTTGTTTTTGGGAAGTTCGAATAGTTCGAATAGTAAAATTCCAGTGCGAATCGAATCGAATAGCAAACACTATTCGAAAAATATTCGAAATTTCGAATATTCGCACACCCCTAGTTTATTGGTCAGCTGGAGCCTTGAATTGTAGCTTTATTACCGACTGTGAATTTCTGCTCTTCCATGTTTTTCCTCAACCGCTTGATTCTGGTTTTGTACACACAGCGGTCACTGTTTGAGATATTCTATATCAGACAGTCATCAGTTTTGTGGGCGCAATAAGCGGGAACCACACGTTAACGTTGTGCGCTATGCACGACCGTAATATTAACAACTTACTGGTGTAACCGATGAGAAATAAACAAGCAGTTATTGCCACCTGTCACAGTCACCAGTGTGACAACAGTCGTGTGAAGCAACGCACACCACAGACGCAGGAGAGGCAAAACGGCAGAACGCGCTACACTTCATGCACAAGACAAAACACCCACAGAGAATGATGACGACCGCTTTGTATCACACAAGGTATTGAAGCGCCGATGAACGGCGCGAATATTCCAGTACAGGCATCGGTTGCCGTTTCCATGTAATGCCGTGCGCTTCAACTGCAAACGAAACATCACAGCGATCGTCATTGCCAAACACTGCACACAACACACAAACAAGGCTTTTCGTGGAATTTAAATTTGGATACGAATGAACTACACTAAAGCCAGCTTGCGAGAGCGTCCATCTCACTGGCGACGCCAATTGATTGTTGTGAACAGTGGAGGCGGCCATTTTGGTTGAGGTTCGTAAGCGCGGAAGAACACGCTTTTTGATTCCTCTCGTGAATGTGGCACGAAGGCGGTTGGCCGTGACATCACGATAACACAGCAATGCCATTGGCTGGAGGGGGGTCCTTTGAGGGTGAAAAGCCGCACTGCTCTTGACTTGTAACCGAGCATAGCGCAGTTGTATGCATATGCACGCATTTCATAGGAAATAACCAAAACGCACTGAGCCGTTGTTCATGCTGCCGCTAAGTGCGCCACATAGATGAGTTGCCTTCACAAACAAAAGCAGCTTGCCATTGCCACGCTCGTGTGCGGTCAGGAATGAAGTGGGCATGCCAAAGTGGGCATGCCATTGCGGCGTCTTGTCGCAACATCAACATGCTGCTGAAGGCATCCGGTGCCGGTGAAGACGTCCTTGTGAAGACAAACTCTGGAGGTCCCGTTGTTATTGTATTGACTGACCTGACGAAGAGGCCCAGGCGTTCGCTTGCTTCAAGACCGATAATGGCGCGTCCTTTCTTTACCAGGAAGAAGTCGACTTCAATCGCTGTCTTGCCAACGGTGACCTTCAGGCTGGCTACTCCAAAATGCTTGATTCCTCCCCCATATGAGCGTAGCACTGAGCTGCTTTCTCTTATTTGCGCTGCCGGCTGTAGTGTGCGGTACACACTATGCGGCAAAAGGTTGGCTTGGGCACCGGTATCCACTTTGAGCTTCATGCGCTTCCCGCCCACTTGTGCTTCCACTACCCAGTCACGATGGCTTGCAACGGCATCCACGGATACGTCCAGAATCATGAAGTCTTCATCACGCCTGACCTCGTCCACGTGTCTCTTGCTCTTGCATCGCACAGCAAAGTGGTTCTTGCCTCCGCACCGCCTACAGTTGCGTCCAAACGCGGGGCAATTTCTCGAACCGTGCTGCCGGCCACACCTACTGCATTCAAGTACTGCGGACGCACCAGTTTCCTTTGGCCGGGTCTGGACTCGGTCAATTTGGCGCTGCTCGCGTGCCCAAACTTGATTTTGTGCCTCTGACAACTCGGCGGCTTTGCATACCTGCTCAGCTTTCACAAGTGTCAAGTCCTTGTCCCATAGTAGCTTCTGGCGCAGTTTGTCGTCGCTCGTTCCAAATACAATTTGGTCGCGGATCATCGAACTTTCCATTACGCCGAAGTTGCATGATTTGGCCAGGTGCCTAAGGTCCCTTGCGAATGGTTCAAAGGGCTCACCTTCTGCTTGCACTCGTCGTCGAAATAAGTACCGCTCATGTACTTCATTCACCTGCGCCGCGCAATACTCTTCAAACTTCTTGATAACGGTCGCATAGTCCCGTCTTTCAGCGCCTTCAGTGAAAGTAAAGTTGCTGTAGATTTCCAGTACATCGTCGCCTCCCAAACTGAGCAGCAGGGCCGTCTTTGTGCTCTCATCCCGAGGCTTTTCCGTTGATACCGAGGCTGTGAGGAAAAGCTCAAATTTTTGCTTAAGAAGCTTCCATTGTTTGGCAATGTCGCCACTTAGACGTAATGGCTCAGGGGGCTTTAAGAATTCCATCACGGTTTCATATGGGTGAGCCGCACTTCTGACACCATGTTTCGTTGGGTTCGTGCCAAGAATACGATCGAGCCAAGTGTCAGTCAACAAAGAACAAGGTTGATTTATTTTCCCAGCTATTTATACGTTCGGTAAGATAGGGAACACATTCACGATAATCTTCTGAAGCGTGTTTGTTGTTAGTGGGCATGCGCAAAACTTGTAAGCATGTTAACAGAACCGGCGCTTGTCTTTATCAAGAACCATACATACAATACAGCCCTAACAAACGTTTTCACGTCAAACGCGTGCGTACAATACAGCAAGCACCCTGGCAGTGACAGCGTGACCTTTGTAGGCGACGTGCTGCACACAGGTTGCTGCGGCAGCCTATCAGCTTGAGAAATGCCAGGTTGAGACCACCACATGTGTCTCGCCACATGCTTCTCACTGGCTGGCACAAGAAAACCCCCATGTCCATCAGCCTTGCTGCTTGTTTTACGCAAAGTTTGCAGAACTGCGCAGAATGAGGGGCGAGCAAGCTGACTGATTGCAGGCAGCACACTTGGGTCGGTCGATTAGTGTTTTGAAGGGTGGCGTGGAGTAGCATATTCATGATGGGAGGGGTGGAAGGACGACAGGAGAGGCATGCAAGGCTGTCGATTCTGAGAAGACTGCAGGACCACTGCTATTGTATGAGTGTGCGGTTGGGGGGGGAGTGGGGGGGTAGTGGCTCGAACTTTTCGTTTTCTTCTTTTTCAAGGATTTCATGTTTCATTACCTTTCATTGCTATAACCGATAATACGGCTTGGGGACATTGTAGTAAGTGGGTTATTTTACCATAGAAGACATACAAAAGTTGATGGTGCAGCAGCTTTTCATTGTTCTAACCGATATATTGTTAAAACCGGTATTGTTATAAGTGGGTTTGACTGTATCTTAATCGGTAATCACATTGGCTGACTGTTGCTTGCCTGTTCTGAACTATGTGGTGACAGTCCATTGTCGGGAAACTTTGCAACAAGTATATTACTTTCTCAAGGTTCAGTGAGTGTTTCGTAGCTTACTCAATTGTGAAACAAATCCCCCTTCCAATCAGACTTTCATACTTGAATGAAATGTTTATATCCTTGGTTATTCCCTTGCCAGATTATGTTAAAGAAGCACCAAACCAGCCTTGTTTGAAGTATTCTATTAAATTTCGTTGAATTTATAATAATGGGTTGATTAGCACAAGAGAAAATAAATGTGAAAATTGCATTTTTTCATCTTATGCACTTAATTCCAGTGCCTCCATCAATGTGACGTTACAGATTATAAATAATTTTGTCATTCTCGAGCTAATGTTGAATATGGGTATGTTCCCAAAACTAGCCCTCTGATATATTTTTTTCTTCATAACACAATAGAGTTGATTTATAAAGCTAAGGGTTGAACTAGACATTAGCAGACACCATGAAAATCATTGTCACAGTGAACTGGTTTGGGAACTTTGAGGTGGCACCTGTCTTTGTCCATTTTTTAGTTTGCCATACCTCTTTTTGCAGAAGTGGTGATTTCAGTTATCAACTAAAACAGGGGAAATTTTTTTTATTATTAGTATTATTATTATTATTAGTCTGAGAGGGCAATGGTGATGTGTTCGCTCTTGGAAAATGAAAGCTGAAACCTTTGATGCAGCTGGAGGTGTGACAACGACATCTGCCACAAATGGTGTCCAATGATGGCCAACTTCTGGCACTCGCAGGGTTTCCTGTAGTACGGTGCAAGCATTTCTTTGATTTCAGAGGTGGCATAAAATTATGGCCACAGAAATCCACTGGTGCATGCTTGCCATCTTGAGGCCACTTTACTAATTATACAGATATCACCTACTCAGAAGTTCTTTCCCCCAAAGCATACTGCACTCATCATCACCGGACTACGAATGTGGATTGCATGTACAGTTATTGTTTGTTTGTATTAAACGATATTCAGATCAACAAAAGTAAGAAGCAGGAGGCTATAATATGAGGATGAAAGGAGTATGAGCACCTGTGGAACCATCACCTTTCATTTACAAAAGATATTCATAATAGTTTTTCTGTTTTTTGTTTCTCAAAAAGTGGCCATTGCTTGAGCTATTTGGTTATGCACTTGTTAAGTAAATTTCTATAGGCCAGGTGCATTAGCCATCCAGCCAGAGCTATTGTGATTGCGACGTGCAGTGGTATCTTATAAGCTGCATCCTTTAATCGGTGACAACTGCAGCTTTTTGTGAGCATCATGTTGCTGCTACACATTTCTAGGCCAGGTGCATTAGCCATCCAGCCAGAGCTATTGTGATTGCGACGTGCAGTGGTATCTTATAAGCTGCATCCTTTAATCGGTGACAACTGCAGCTTTTTGTGAGCATCATGTTGCTGCTACACATTTCAAGTACTTGAGATCTTTTCTTTCTCCAAAAAGACTGCCCAAACAATGTCTCAGTGCAGACGAGCAAATTATGCAGTTTTGCAGGTTTCAGCAATCACTACATTTTTTCTCACACAAGAGACAAGAGAAATGACAAGAGAGAAATGTTTGAGGGTTGCTAAACAGAAGATTTAAGCGCATTGGCAACCATGCGTGCTTCCATGTGGACAGCATTCGACTGTCGATGCCAAAACATTGAGTAAAGTTGATAGTTGGGCGAGTTGGTGATAGTTCATTTTTACACGTGAAGCAGCGCATGGAGACAAGGCACAAAAGGAACAAATGAATCAACAGGACAACTGCTGCACTTGCGTAGCGGTTGCTTCCTGTCGAGTGCAGCGATTGTCCTGTCGATTAATTTCTTCCTTTTGTTCCTTGTCTTTGTGCGCTGCTTCACATGTAAAAATGAGATGCCAAAACAACTAGTCATTTAAAAAAATTAACATACATGTACAATGCAGCCGTGACATCTCTTTGACCTCAATGCGTAGCCTTTGAGATTTGAGGGCACTGTCGCTGATGTGTTGTTCAATGCTGGTAGTAATGGAGGACAGCGACGGTGGCTAGCAAGTTCTGCAACCTGTCACTTAATGGGGAAGGTGACCACCAGTGCGAGAGGTATGTTTCCATATCCTAAAGAGGGGTCTCAAACATGTGGCCTGCGGGCCGCATGCAGCTCATGCACCTTTCACTAGTGGCCTAGCCTGCACATGACTGCCTTCGTCTCATATTCATGAAGCACCCCATGTGGTCACAAGGTGCTGGAACATAACCATGCAACAAAATCTGTATATTTCAGAATCGACGTCCCGATTTTACTCATTCTGGAGATAGGTTCATTCTGAGGCCCAATCCCTTTCAAAAATGACTTAGATAGGGGAAAGGCCTTCTTTCAAATGGCAACACTAGCTGACATCTTCTTCCCCCCGCTGCAGCCTTCTTTACTGTCCTGGCCCTAACAACACTAAATTTCGTGACTGCGGCCGGCCGGTAGGATAAACTTATGTCCTAAATTTGTCTTTTGCAACAAGCAGTCTCCACCATCAAACCTGTATCACAAACGAGAGCTGTAATAATAACCCGCCACAGTGGTCTGGTAATTATGGTGCTTGATTGCTGGCCCAACGGTCGCGGGATCGAATCCCGACTGCAGTGACCACATTTGGAAGGAGGCGAAGTGCTAGAGGCCCATGTGCTTTGATTTAGGTGCACATTAAAGAACCCCAGGTGGCCAAAACTTCCAGAGCCCTCCATTACGGCGTCTCTCGTAATTATATCATGGATTTTAGATGCAAAATCCCTGCAATTAAGAGCTGTAATAAGCAAATTCAACTCTGTTCCTGCTGCTGGCCTCCACTGCATTGCATGCGAGATGGCTGTACTGCATTAAGTGCTCTTCGCATCAGTTTGGATTGTTGGGATGCGCAAAAAGCAGCCCATCTTATTTTTTTCTGTGGATTGATGTGGTGGGAAATAAAGCATCTACAAAACAGTGCAAGATGAGTCCCTTGCATGGTGACTTGCCACAGCCCCATAAAAGAGTGGGTCTCTCATGCCTGTAACTCGGAAGGTAAAAGCCATCTTCTTCGTCACCTTCTCTTCCTCTTTAGTCGATTGTACTGATGCCACCCCCCCCCTCCCTCCTCCTCAGAAGCTTCTCTGCACCTCAAGTGGTGTTTCACTGCCTCCAGAATTGGCCATCCTTTGACCAAGCGATGATGTCATGTGACTACGTCATACGAGGGTGGTCCGATAAGTACTTAGCCTTCAAAGGAAAAACAAAAATTTTGGAATGTTGTCGATTCATTTCTCAACATAGTCCCCTTTCAACTCTATACACTTGACCCAGCGATCCTGCAACTTCTTGATCACGTCAGAAAAATACGTTTTCTCCTGAGCTGCAAAGTAGGCTTCTGTCGTGGCGATAACTTCATTCGACTCAAATTTTTGTTCCGGCAAGTGATTTTTTTCAAGTTGGGAAAGAAGAAGAAATCACTCGGGGCCAAGTCTGGAGAATACGCTGGATGGGGCGTCACTTGGTAGCCCAGTTCGACCAGCTTGGCCGTGGCGAGGGCGCAGGTGTGATTCGTCGTCGAATCGGCCCAGTAATTCGGCGTAGTAGGGTCCTGTCACCGTTTTGCCCTTCTCAAGGTAGTCGACGAAGATCACATCTTGAGAATCCCAGAAAATGGTGGCCATCACCTTTCCGGCCAATGCGACAGTCTTCGCGTTGTTCGGAGCAGGTTCTCCGGGTGCAGTCCACTGTTTCAACTGTTCTTTGGTCTCTGGTGTGTACCAGTGGATCCATGTTTCGTGGACGGTCACAAAACGATGCAGGAACTCCTTCGGATTACGCTTAAACAGCTTCAAACACTGCTCTGAAGTGGTCTCACGGACGCGCGTGTTGTCCGGAGTGAGCAAACGCGGCACCCATCGCGCCGACAGCTTTCTCATGCCTAAAATTTCATTCAGGATATGACCCACGCGGTCCTTTGAGATGCCTGCTGTCTCAGCTATCTCGCGCACATTCAGTCGGCGGTCTGCTAATGCAAGGTCTTGGATTTTTGCCACGTTATCGGCCGAGGTAGCCGTTTACGGGGCCCCTGGGTGAGGGTCATCAAAAACCGACTTGCGACCACGTTTAAACTCGTTGAACCATTTTTGATGGTTGCCATCGAATGAGAAGACTCACCGTAGACGGCATCTTGTCGCTCTTTGATTTCGCTGCGCAATTTCCCTTCCAAAACGAGAATCGAATCACCGACCGATATTGCTCGTTTTCCATTTTTAACGGACACACGAAAATCATCTGCTTCCTCAAGCGGCCAAAACAAAACCGGGAGCCTGATTCGACTGGACCTTTGCATGTGTCCCTCTAAGAGAGCGTACTCAACGTCAGTATATGTCTCATGCGATAGCGTCGCGCTCACGCGGTGAGGCTAAGTACTTATCGGACCGCCCTCGTATGTCATGACATCACAAACATCGTCACTCTCTTCACATCTCGTATGACTCCTCTCGGAATTTGATATGACATCGTAGGATTTTTGGTACCATTTGTGCAGATGCCAACAACTACTATGATGCTCTCTTCCCCTGCGATGAGGCATACAAAGTTTTCGCCTTAGTAAATTCTTCCTTAGTCGTTGGTGTGTTGCACCAGGGCACACCATTGCAGAAAGCTTCCTGGTACCTAATGCGTTAATTTTTTTAAAAACATTTTTGCACATTTGACGCATTTTTAGTGCTTAAATGAAATAGAAAAATACATACAGACAAAAAAGGAAAAAGGGACAGTTCTTTTCATGTCTGCATGTCTTTTTTCCCTCTCTTTCGTTTAAGCACTGAAAATGCATCAAAGTTGAGTATTCCAACTAGCCCAGCAATCTGCTTTAAGCATTTTTGCACATTCCAAATGTTACCAGAAACAGTTGCATGAGCTGCATTCCACATGCATGCATCGCCACAGCAAAGTGCATTGTATTTATGCTATCTGCACAGAATTCATTATGTCACTTGTATCCAATGGTCCCATATAGCTCTTTTGGTTGAAAGTGAAATTTGTTGCTTTAAAAATATATGAAGCCCCAAACTGAGACGAATGATTTGATATGTCCTACAGTGTGTTGTGCGCATATCCCGTTATGCACACATTGTGGGCGAGTGTTACTTGAATGGTAGTACAGTACTATTTAGCAACTTTAATAAAGTTCAAATGTTTCGGATCGTGTCTCTGTGTGATTCCTTTCTGAGCAGTGCTTATTTAGGTGCAATATAATGGGTTTAGTTCCAGCCATACATTTGTGCCAGCTACAAGTCATTGTAATCGAGAGCATTTGCACTGTTTCATGCAGGAGATGCACTGTGTGAAGAGGATATGTGCAAAATCTGTATGGAGGGATGTGTGGACTGTGTGATCCTGGACTGTGGCCACATGTGCACCTGCACGGGATGTGGAAAACAGCTGAGCGAGTGCCCCATCTGCCGCCAGTACGTCGTGCGTGTTGTGCATGTGTTCCGTGCGTGACCCCAGGGCAGAGGGAAACAACGTATAGCACCTGACAGTACGCTGTGGTTCTGCAGTGAACGCTATGTGCCGAATTGCAAGCACTCACAAGGACACTCGCTGCCAAGTAATAATCTCCAAAAGGGACAAACTCTCCAGTAGAGCAAAATTTCAATCTCGAGTTGGCGTTAGAACTGCACGTGTTGTTACTGCACAGGATGTTGACCTCCTGATGGCAGTTATAATTGTGCCCATGATTAATGTCAGTTTTTGCTTAGGCAAGCAGCAGCACTGTACAAGTGCTCTAAATGAATTTCTTGGCAACAAGGAGGGCAGGCACACCATCACTGTCTATGCAGGCAGGGGTAGCTGTTGTGGAGCCATATCCATCTGATGCTCCCATCTAATTATACAACTTTTAGGTGTTTTCACTTTCATTGGTTGCCGGTTCCACTTGGCCAGCCAGTGAGTGTGGTGGTGAAGCGGAACACTGGAATGTTGATCGTAAACAGCTTTACCCCCCTGTGCATGTTCTTTATGCTACACTACGGCTTTCCTTGGTTTGATTGTGATTTCGCACAATATGAAAAAGAATTGTTAGATAAAGGAAAATGAGTAAGGACAGATGAAATGTTTATTTACGGTATGGCTTCCTCGTTTTATTTTGTGGCTGTTGTATTGCTACCTACCTGGCAAGACACAAGTCGCTAATTCCAGTGCGTTCAGTTACTGGAAATTGCTGGATTTTTTGTTTTATTACTATTTGCAGTTTGCTGGAGTCATTAAGCAGACATGTAATAGTAATTATTGCTAGATATTGCTATCTTGGCTTTTGTGCTTTGTTGCTCTGTACTGTAAAAATTTGACTGGCAAGATCGTTTTAATGAGCGTAATTGTGGTAACTGAATGTACGCATTAACACATGTTACAATGTGCGTATGCGAGTAAAATTTACTATTACTCATTTACTTTGTGTAATGAGAAGCTACAATCATTTAGCATAACAGAACAATGTCTTTGGGTATTGGCTATTGTTTTATTTGCACTCTACACGTATAGTTCCTTTTGAGGTTTGTCTGTCTGCTGTGGTTGCTGATAAGACCGCAAATTTCTGTATAGCTGAAAAGTATAAAGTTACGAAGAGCTTATTCTTGTGTTCATTCTTCCTCTTCATTTTTTGTCGATCAGTAATTGACTTTCACTTGAGCTTGTTGCAAGCAGATCTTCATTTGAATGTTTGCTGTACCTAGAGGCATGAAGTCATCGCAGGAACAGTGTCTTGGTAAACCTGAAGCAGTATGAATGCTTTGTTCGGGCTACTTGGAATGCTCGTATTCTCTTTTCTATAAAACCGAAGTCTGTGAATAGCAGAGGTGTGAATTACTGGGCTAGTTTAACTTTCTAACTTCGATTAAAAAACAGCACATAGGGCAACAATGAAATGCTAATAGAGAGCACATACTAGGAAGTGCTGTCTGTGGTGGCAGTGCTTCATGATGTGTATTCACTTTTCGTATTCCATTGTCATCCTATGCACTGTTTTATTCTCAGCTGCAAAGTGTGTGAAGTCAGAAGTTTGCAGGCTCCAAGGTGTTTATGAAGGTTGAAAAGTGCATTTCATTGGCTAATTTCATCTGTGGTTAATGACACACTGTGGAATTACAGTTGAGCAACATTAATTTGTACTTGCCAAGAGTGTGGCTTAACTACATGTTTGACTGTAGTGTGCACTAACCGGCAACTACAAATTTCTGTCTTTCTCTGCGCTGCAACCAATAAAGAAATGAGATGCTGCTGTGATTGTTACTTAAATAATTCACACTGAGAGTGCGTCTCTTTCTCAGTTTCTTTTTCCTTGAAAATGTCACAGTCCCAGCTCCCCAACCTGAGCATGTGATAAAACACAGGCAATGCAAAACAGCATATCGAAGCTTAGTTCCTGGAGTACATCAGTAGCAAAGACAAAGAATAAACTCTCTTAGCCTTTCCAGATGCATGTGTGTACATGCTTGCAGAACAATCTGCTGAGTGAATTGTACTCGCTGCAGCATCAGGTTGATCTCTCCTTGCAATCTCCATCCTTTTGCTGAGATGCACATTATGCAAATTCATGAGTGTCTGCACCTGCACATTTGTACCACTTTTGTATTTCAACATGATGCACAATTTCAGTATGCAGAGGACATAGGCAGGTAGCACATTTGTTTTATCAAAAGCATGCAGGAAGCCTTCAGTGCCAATATGCAGATAAGTGAAGGAGCTAATTGCAATAATTTGGTGGCAGCAGGTCTTATAGGTGTGCCCATTGGTGGTTGTGTTCCTAACTGAAGCTGCTGCCCCTGCATGTTTGCGTATGCCCGATGCTTATCCATAAAGGCCCACGCTTAAACTGCAATCATTGATGGCATAACATGACATAACATGGCATCAACCGCACTAGTAGTCGTGACAGCACATTTATCTTCAGTTGACAAAAAGCGATAATGGTATGTACACACTGTTGGTATGCATTGGACGAGCTACTGTGGTTGCAGTCGGCCATTAGGCTCTAGGAGACTGTTTGGAATTCATTACAACGCTAGAGGCTCGTGTGCTTAGACTTAGGTGCACATTAAAGAACCCCAGGTGGTGGAAACTTCTGGAGCCCTCCACTACAGCGTCCCTCATAATCGTATTGTGGGTTTTGGAAGAAAACCCTAACAATTATTATTTGGAATTTGTTAGAAATTTGATTTGAACTGCCTGCACATTTTGTGCAAGTGCATATCAGTGAGGTGCTACTGAATCCTTTTAGCAACAAGTACAGTATGTTTGCATGTTCTATAAGTTGCATCTGCATGTTACGTATTTCAGCACTGGCATCATTCAGGTCAAAGTGAACATGCACGAATAATCTTGTTCTGTGCACCTCATCAGCAGTGAGACACATTTATGAGTCTTATCTTAGCATGCTGCTTAAAGGGACACTAAAGGCTAATAGCAATTTATGTCAGAGTGAAAGCTCAATGTGACAACGTCTAAAACGGCAATATTATCAACAGCAGTGTCCTACTTGCCGAGAAATTAAGCTAAATGTATCACACGATGAGCGCCACGAGCGGCACATTTTGGAAATAATCCCGATGACGTGAGAGAGTTTGACTAATTTAATCATTCGTAATCAAACTAGCTGCAATAAAAAAAGATCCTTCCGTGCATCAAGAGACGTAATAAAATGCTGCTAGTTCGTTTCTGTTAGATTCATGGAAAAAATAACCTCTTTGGCGTTGCCATAGGGAGCGGCGCGCGCATAGAGTTAATATACTAAATATACTGACTCTAGAGGAAAAGCTCCCCATATGGCCCATGCATTGAAACCTATAACCACATGGTTTCCGCCATGATGGAACAAAACGATCGTTGCCAGCGTTGCCAGACCCTGAGACGCTCGCTATATTTGACGGTAGTAATCAGATTTAATCTACCAACCTAAGCCAGCTACGCGCTGTTCAGAGAACATCAGCTGTGTTTTGATGCGTGAAGCCGTGTGTTAGTGTACGGTTGTCTGTGCAGCTGGTCCGGTTGATAACAGTTAAAATTTCCACCTGTTTGTGCATGGTTTTTACTAGGCGCTCCCTACCAAAGTTTCTCCGTTCGCTGGCACAAAGGTCACTCACTCGACAGATTCGACGCTCGAAGCAAAGTCCGTAGGCCGTGGTCGCGCGCTGATTCGACTTGCAATGGCGAGACACCTGTATCCACGTTCTTTTTCAGCTCATTGCTGCCGTACTTCAGCGCAGAGAGCCGTAAAGCAGAAAAATGTCGATTGCAGCATGCAGCGGCGAATGTGAGTGAGACAGCTCCCGAAAGCTTCAATCGAAACTAAAGTTACACGGCCCACGAAGCTTTATCGCCGTTAAAAAGTATAAAAAAAATCGGTTGCGACTAGTTCGTACATAACTTTCAGGGCTTGTCTCATCTCTTCTTTGCCGTCCGTCCTGGTTTGCACCGATGCACTGAAGTTTCCAGCTCGAAAGAAAAAAAAGGGTTGTCACATGAAGTTGAATGGTATGCGGCGACAGAAAACGCACACACTATGACAACTACGAGATACACGTCGCGAACGAAGTTTCAGGGGCTTTAACACGACGCGCAAACCGGCGCAATCTGCCGCAAGCACACACTCGCGTACTCGCGAGTGTTGATATGGTGATGCCATCTAGTTAACCAGCCTGTAAACGCTCCTTTCCGCGCGCAGTAAATTGCATAAATAGCCGTCGTATTCTTTCGTAGAAGTATTCAAAATAAACACAAAACAATATCCGCAAGTTTTTAATTGTGCAAATGCTTCTTTAGGATTGATATGTGATGGCAAGAATGACAACGTTCCAAGATGTCAGCGTTCTTGTGGTTATAGGTCTCACGGCCCAGCTTTTCCTCTAGAGTCAGTATATTAACTCTATGGGCGCGCGTAGTTCAAAGGTTTCGTTTTCGCCGAACTGCGCTTCGCCCGGCACCCTGCTTCGCTCACGCGGTCGCATATCAGTGGTAGTTTCGGTATCGCGTTCTGCCGCGTGTGTTTTGCGCGCTCGTGAAAGTCGCTCTGACAGAAAGTTCGACGAAATGCCGCATGCATGTGATGTTGCCGGATGCCCGAATGGCGCACGCCGCCGCGCAGTAAAGGCGGGCAACGTTGGGCACGGCAGCAGTGACGTGAGAAACACCGCTTTCAGGCGGGTGATTTGATGTGCGCTAACGCTGTGCGGACCACTAAAACGTGATTTTATTTCAAAATAAGCACTTCCTTGGCACAAAAGTAGCACCACGAGGTTTCTGGACCGTTATTTCAACCATCAACGTCGACCTAATATTTGCCTTTAGTCAGGCACGTAGCCAGGATTTTTTTTCGGGGGGGGCCCAAGGCCTAACTGTCCTAAAAAAGTATTTCCATGGCAAAAATAAAACAAAAGTTTCCCGGGAGTATAGAAGGCCGGACGAATTTCGGGGGGGGCCCGGGCCCCCCGGCCCCCCCCCCCCCCCTTGCCTACGTGCCTGCCTTTAGTGTCCCTTTAAAGGGACCGACAACTGGCCAGAACGGGTGATTAGATCCTGGTGGAAATGAAAAGGCCGTGAATTATAGTGACAGATTCCAGAATACTTTTCGCGATCTGAGTAGAATTTATATTTTTAAATCGCGTTTAAAAGTAACAAAAACCAGTATGTCGCGCAGCCTAGCGCGAGCGCCATGAACTAGACGTATATGCAGTCTTAAACGCTTTGTTGTACGTAGTCCAATGCTTTTACACGCACCAGAACGAGGGCTGAAATTTTGAATATGTATGTTATTGTCAAATCCCGTTTGTTTCTAAGGTAAAAGTAGTAAAGCATGAGATGCGGCGCTGCTTTCGTGGCTTCCAGTGAAACAGAGGCTGCGGCGCATGCGCGCGGCGTCCGGCGGCGTTTCTCGCGTACTCGACTCTCCGTCTGCTCTCTTCGTATCGGACTTTTGAAGAGTAGCACGCGAGTTTGCGCTGTTGCTCGCAAAATGCCATCGACTTACTGTTCTGTGGAGGATTACTACCACTTCATGAACAACACTGCTGGTGTATCCTACCACTTGTTTCGTTTTCGAAGGCTTAGCTTGGCTTGGCTTGACTAAAATGTGATGAAGCGAGCTGTGTACGGCCCCAGAAAACGCTATAACTATTGTAAAATAATTTAATAGGCTAGAAAGCAGTAGTCGCGGCACCGCAGGCTTTGCAAACGTAACATTGCCTTTTTATACTTAGGGCATAACTTGTCACCACTGCTGGCGCATAATCGCTATCGCGCTCACCTATCACTGTTTGCAGCATGTGATATTAAGACTGCATAATCGCTGCAGATCGAAAAAACTCTGATTACAAATGTTTTACGGCGTTCTCCGCGTTACCACTCCGTGATTAGAAGCTCTGACCGGTAAGCTTCCCGTTGCACTCAAGAAAACGGGTACCACAAAAGTTGGTTGTCGGTCCCTTTAAGAGCAATTTGCTTTCCATTGCCACTGCGGATCACACAGAGCAGCAATTAATTTGGGTACAATGCATGCCTTCTGTTTTTATTTGCATTTCTTTAAATTTTGGTGCATGTTAGAGATACGGAGATATGCAATGGTACATAGAAACGTATGTCAGGTCTGTTGATATCTTGTAGACGTTTTTTGTTGCGATAATTGCTTTGCGAGGCTACGTACAGTGTATGTACATGGTAGCTGTTTTGCAAGACAGATTTGACTTGAAGGCAGTTTTGTTTCTGATTTGCATTGTTGTAGGACTGCATCAGTCATGTATCGCAAGACAGACTATTTGAAAGTGCAGAATTGGATATGTTATTGTTCCTAAATTTTCTGCATCTGTGATAAAAAGGAGTATGGGTGTCCGTTCAATCTGTAGGTGCGTGTGGTGGTACTGCTGTGCAATGGCAAAGTGACAGGGACAACACATGCATAGACCAAGTGGAGGCCACGCGTTGGGGTCACGCATCTCTGGCGTGCCAGGTGCAAAGCCCATCATTGTGAAAACATAAACAGTAGGCTTTTATTTTCGCATGTATAAATGCACCAACAACAGAAGAGACGATATGATGAGTGCCACTTGTATAATCCTGCTTTCGTGTATATGTATAATACACATATATATGTATATATATATATATATTTATATAATTTGCAGTATATGAATATTTATATTATGCATGTAGAAGACAGAGAGAGAGCGAAGGAGATTGATCGTGTAGAAATAGAGACATACTACATAATCTGCGCGGCAGTGTGATCACAGAGCATCGTCACCGGCAATGTTTTCCTCGTGTTGGTGGCTGAAGGGCGCCCCTCTTTTCTTTGGTGGTCCCAGCAGGAGCAGGGTTATTGCGATCCGCACTGGGCTTTGCGTTCTGCTTCCTGTATGTGTGTGTATGTGTCTGTGTGTGTGGTGTGGTGTGTGTTGTCGCGGTCTGCCGTCCGCTGGTCCCGGCTTTCGCTGACGGCGGCAACAGCGATATCTGCGCCGAGGCATTCCGCGCGTGCTGAGTTTGCACCGCGCGCACTGTGGTTGGCACGTGTCCCACTTTATGGTGGCCGGCCGCCAAATGCTGCTAC
Organism: Rhipicephalus sanguineus; assembly: GCF_013339695.2. Taxonomy (NCBI): domain Eukaryota; kingdom Metazoa; phylum Arthropoda; class Arachnida; order Ixodida; family Ixodidae; genus Rhipicephalus; species Rhipicephalus sanguineus. The sequence goes on from NC_051179.1 coordinate 13,571,123, forward strand.
TGCTGGACGGCTGTGGCCAGAACTGTCGGGCAGGAGTAGGAGCAAGACAACAATGCACAATCGTGAAGATATCAAGCGCGACACAAAATGAGAACTTTGTACTTTTAGTCGGAGGTCGATAAGAACACGCGACATTAAACAACACAAGACCAACTGGTCCATATTGCATAATCATATCGTGGTTTCGGGACGTAAAACCCCAACAATTATTACAATTCTTTCAAAATTGAATTTTCGTTCAAACAAGTGAACTTATCAGCGGATCAAATGGTTATATCAAACTATAGTCTCTCTCGCGCTCCAAGCGCGCACTGAGTCACGACAACGTGACGTCAGAAATCTATCGCGATATAATATTCAAGCACATACAGGTTTTAATATCTTTTTTTCAGAAATAAGCTATACAGGTTGTTAGGTCGTGTTCTTCTTTATTTCGTAATGCATTTTAGTGAATTATTTATTGGTATACATCTACCTTGTCACCAGCAGACATCTGCGGAAGGCACCGCAAAAAACCACCTGCCACAGAGGTCTAGAGGCTGTGAAGTTCGACTGCTGACCCGAAGGTCGCCGGATCGAATCCCGGCCGTGGCGGCTGCATTTCGATAGAGGCAAAATGCTAGAGGCTCATAGGCGTGCGCAGAGTCCCCCTCGGGAAGGGGGGGGGGGGGGGGCAAACGTTCATCGCAGCGCCCTCCCCCCTACTAAGTCGATGTACGAGGTAGATCTTGCGCCCCCCCCCCCTCTTTGGTGACTAGGGGGGTGAATGTATGGGACAGATTTTGCGCCACACCAGCCCCCGTGCGCAAGCCTATGTAGAGGCTCCTGTGCTTAGATTTAGATGCACGTTAAAGAACCTAGGTGGTCAAAATTTCCGGCGTCCCTCATAATCGCATTGTGGTTTTGGGACGTTAAACCCCAACAGTTATTATTACCGCAAAACACTATTACGTTATGGGAAACTGCTGTGGAAATACCAAGGCTGCGTCGCCAGCCTGGCTTCATTCTTGCATCCTTCCGGGGATGCCCAAGCCTCCACCATCAATAAACCGGGTCAAGTTACTTGCAATTGCAAACGCGCAGTCCACAAATGCTATGACTCAACTAGATGATTAAGGGTCGCTTTCAAGTTGATTGACCAGCCACCACGCTCTAGTGGTTATGGTGCTCGACTGCCGACCCGGAGGTCGCGGGATCGAATCCGGGTTGCGGCGGCCACATTTGCGATGGAGGCAAAATGCTGTCGGCCCATGTACTCAGATTTAAGTGCACGTTTAAAGAACCCTAGGTGGTCGAACTTTCCGGAGCCCTCCACTACGGCGTCTGTCATAATCGTATCGTTGTTTTGGGATGTAAAACCCCAACAGTTATTAATTTCAAGTTGATTCGCTGCGAAGAGGGTCCCGACCAAGCTGTCGGTGCACGAGGGCTTACAACTAGGGGTGATGATATTTAGAGCCGAATCGAATAATATTCGAATAGTTTGCGAAGCATTTTGAAGACAGACCTAGAATTCTACAACTTTTCATTTCGAACAAATACTGGCATACCTTAACAAAATGATATTACCGTTGCATTTAACTGACAAAAGATACAGCATTTGTGCAAACTAAGGATAAGCTCGTATACAGTATAGCGGCTCGAGCCTTCGAGGTATTTTTAACTGTAGAATGAACACAGCAGTTACTTCAGTATTCGAGGTGGTATACTGAGACCTAAAAGTTAAATAATGTTTCATGAATCAACATCATGGAACTAATGATGATGGTACACACTTGCTTCGGCGGCACTGGAGTTTAAAGCGAAAATTCCTTCAATCGGTGACGGGTAAAGCTTCGACAGTCCCATAAAAGCTTGAACTGCATGCACCTAGGTAATTCACTCATTAAAAAAAGAAAAATGATCCTTCGTCCGTGCAACTCGCTGTTGGTTTGCGGTGTTCCTGTCGGTGCTGATCATTGGAAAAGTGTTCGAAAAATATTCGGTAATTCGAATGTGCGCTATGCGATTTGTTATTCGACATTTTCTAATATTCGCACGCCCCTACCTACAACAATTTGCGAGATAAACGCAATACGCGCAAGCCCCGCCAGAACGGCCGCTCGAGCAAACATCGCTCATGCGGGCACGCGAGGTGGTCTTCCAGCGTGGCGTGCACGCCATGGGTGTCGGTTCCCACGGACATCGCGTGACGCCTCGCGGACAGCCGAGGTTGCTCTCCCGAAGCGAGCACAGCGCAAACAAGAGGCAGCCGCTGGACGCGCATCGATGCCGGAGCGTGATAGTGAGTGACTGACAGCTTTGTCCGGCACTAAGCCGCTTTCCTGTAGTGGTTTCGTTTTTCAATCTCTTTTTTTTTTTTCTTCTGCGGAGGAAAGCGAGCCTATATCTGTATAGCGCACTGCGCGGACACACTGGCATTTCGTGGGCGCAAGCACTGGCTTGCAATAACAGATCCCGTGAGGATTTCCGAAAGGTACACAGCTTTGCTGCCTTTGGCTTGCTGGGATCGTCGTACGTACACATTTTTTTTCTTTTTGTCTGGCATTTCGGGGATACTTGAACGGCTGTAGTATAGACGAAGATACTGTGTAAATTTTATTAAGACTGTATTCGTTTCTAAACGGTGAAAAAGTAGGTGCGGGCTGCCGGATGATGACAAAAAATATATATAATAAATTTCGCCACTCGGTGCACATGTGCGTAAGCAAAACTGAGCAATGATTTAAGAAGTGATTCTGTATGCATATACATTTCTTTTTTCTGAATAATAGCAGCCGCTTTTCTACTATAGGATCATTGCATGGGCAGAAGCGGTCACCGCAGACAAGCGGCCAGCTCTAAACCCATGAAATTTCTTTTTAATAAAGTTTTATCCTCTTCTACTAGGATCGCATATTTAGCAGTTTTTTTTTCAGCTATCACATGGAAGCTTTGTAGAATTTAATGCTCATCTTGGGGCATACCCTTATAGAGCGCTTTGAGGGGATTACTTACGAGTACTCGGACCAAGAAAATTTTAAAGGCCACGCAATATTTTCTACGCCATGTGCTGACCAGAGTTATTAAGCAAAGCGTAGTAAGCAAAGAGAGCAGGAGAGGGGGATGTGAAGGAGTGGCGCATGCGCGTGTTCGCCGCAGCACTGTTGCACTGTTGTTGTTCGCACACTGTTGTTCCTGCAATAAACGACCAGTGTTTACTTGCAGTCCCATGTGATTGCTTGCACGTGGGACATTCTTCATGATGTACTGTTCTGCTCGATGAGACAGTGGCGTCGTGGTTAGAAGAGCATTGCGCTTCAGTACTGGAGACACAGAGCTTCCTCACACGCGCCACTTCGCCGCCGCCCTTTCCGACGGGCCCCCAAGCGCAGCGGCGTGCGGGCCGCCGGCCAGCGCTGGCTTCATGTTTACATGTTGGCGGTCCTGTTGCTGTTGCAATAAAATATTAGTGGCGGCGCTTGTCATGTGAAAGCGTTCTCTAGGCTCTGGCACATGGAAGAACGCAGAAGTACGTGCGCAGCTTGCTGACGCTAGCCTAGGCAAAGAGGAGACTGTTTCTGCTTACAGTCGCTCCTGGTGGCATGGTAACCAAATAGCTCAAATTCTTATACATCGTCAAGTAAAATGAACTGATTTGAAATAGTCTGCCGGTAAAACGCTCCCGAGACGGCGATCTACAACCTGCGATATCTAGCCAAAACCTGCATCGACCTGCTGAGGGACCCTTTAAAGGTGGTTTCTCCTAGCCACGATACTTACTGCAGGAGAAGTCTACTTTGGTACAGTTACAACTCCTGTGGTGCTGCCTCTGATGTTTCACATAGGAATGCGCACATAGGCGTGCGCACGAAGAGAAGGGGGGGGGGGGGGCGACGGCTCCCCTTGTCACCTAAACGGGGGGGAGGGGCGACGGCTCCCTCAGTTACCTAAAGGAGGGGGGGGGGGGCGCAACGTCTGCCCCATACATTTAGTCAGTCGGACCTGTCCCATCATTGTTTAATGAGCAGGGTTATGACCCGCAAGTTTTTTGACGATAATGGCGGCCCAAGACCCCCTGATGTTGCATTCAAATAACTATTTACTTCCCATTTTTACTCCCGGAAATCCAGGGACCAAAGGCAGATTGTGTGAGGCACGTCATCGCTTCACTTTAATTTTTTCATCCATTGTGAAGCATGTTGTCTTTTGAACACGACCCAATGGGGGGGGGGGGGGGTGGCTGCGACAAAACTTCGCCCCCCCCCCCCCCCCCAAATGGAGAACCCTGCGCATAAGAACGAGCAGCCATTGAGGTTGCGTCGTCGACAGCTCGTTCATTATGGCTGATTTGGTGCCGATATCGTCCTTCCATTTTCTTCTCCGCCGCAATTTCTTGCCTAATAACTAGGGGTGTGCGAATATTCGAAAGTTTCGCATATTCGTCGAATATTACATTCGATATGTTCGTATTCGATTCGAAAATCGTGTATTCGAGAAGTTTCGAATATTCGATAACTTAGAATATTCGAAAAATTCGAATATGCGATTCGATTATCATGCATAAAATAACTCGTCTTCCACATTTCTGCTGCGTTCGTATCGCTAAAAACGTTGCCGAGAGGAGCGATAAACATCGTAAATACACGGAGGCACGATATCTGCCTGCGACGAGTGCCCCAATACGTATGATTTATTGCTGGTGCATCTCCGACGTGCAGCGCTGTTGGCGATCATGTAACCGTACATTTTCAATATTATGCGGCCGTAATGTGCCGCACTACCACTCGTTCACTATGCGGGACCACTTCTGAAGAAAGACAGTGACCCACGTGACTGGTGGCGGACTGTAGGCACCTTGAGATACCCCAGTCTGGCAAAGCTTTGCCCCATGTAACTCCCTATACCAGCCACTTCTGTTCCAAGCGAGCGTGCCTTTACAGTGGCAGGGGGGGGGGGGGGGGGGCGTTGTCTCTGTTACAAGGGAGCGCCTGCTGCCTGATCATGTGGAGCAACTCATATTTCTTCATGATAACATGTATTCATTACTTTCATTGTGCCGTGATATTTGCTTGTGTTGTGATGTGCATTGTGCTAGCCTGGACATTGTGTTCTGGAGCACGGTGTTAGAAGTATCGTGTTTCTGGAGATAGCAGTGCATGTTGTGTTGCCAGTCAGACTGTTAATGTTTTTTTTTTTTTTCAAATAGCTACGTGTTAAATGAAATATTGTTACTGTGGAGGCATTTTTTCTTTGATATTTGATATTCGATTCGATATCCGAAGGTGGATATTCGTATTCGATTCGTATTCGAAAAATTTCATATTCGCACACCCCTACTAATATAATAACCTTTTGTGGCGTTCGCTATGTAAATACTCGTTTAACATTATATACCGTGCGCCGCAGCACGACGCGCAGTGTATCTCACCGTCGTAGATAGGTCAAAGCTGGACGTCCATATCGTAGAAGTTGTTCTCGTCGGCGTCGGTCTGCGTGGCAATGCTGGCTCGGCTACTTGTCGAGACCAACGAACAGGCAGACCGCTGCTTGTCGCTCATCTCGTAGTCAACTGCAATGGACGGCAAAAAGAACGTCGCGTTCAGCACTTCTGGCTTAATTCCAGTTTAGTTGTACGCGCTGGCAAAGTAGGGTTGAAAGCGAAATTGCCCAGCCTGAGGCCACGCTGTTCGTCTAATGTTCAAACCATAGAGTTTCTATGGTTCAAACAGCATGGCGATAGCTGCAGCCAGCAGCAAACTAAGCGATGTTCGTGCACCATCCGAAATAGCAGGTATACGGCCATTACATAAGTATAAACATATATTTTCTAGCAAAAAACCCGCACCCTCAACAGCGATTCGCGGAAAATTTTCTAAAAATGATCCCTGCGTATTGCTGTGAAGCTAGCTTCGTTGTACAGCTGTGAAGCACTACCGTGAAGCCATCTTTGCAAACCGGAATTTGTGTTTTTTGTTTTGACTTTAGCTCAATCTTTAAAAACAATTGTGCGGGTTATACTAGAGAAAATACAAAAATATAAATGTCGTGATTATAATAACACTCATGTATATATTCAATCTTTTCAACAACAAACGGCGTAGTTGACGGCGTTTAACACGTCAGTCAACCTATCCGTCACAACGCGACGGATGGGTTGGCACTGCATTATGAGCTGCTCATGATGCAGTTCCAGGGAGCTGCTTGTGTGCTCAATGTTTTAAGGACTCTCTATCCTGCCTTTTCTTTTTTCCTTCCTTCTTCCTAACGAGATTAAGCAAGTGCTCAACTAGAGTGTACTCAATGAGCTCTGAGGTCGCACCGTGGCTAGATGATGGTTTATTCGCGTCTATCGCGCTATTGGGACCGGGTCACCCCGCAGTTTCATCGTAGTATACACCTATAGCGAGCGGAGACGCGACATTAAACTCAAGTTATTTGACAAAGCCCCAAATAAAAACGCGGTAACGTCAAATGTCTGCTGCCAACGAGAACGGTGGTTATAGAAATTACCGCGCCTGCTCTAGTGGGCGCGTTAAGTGCGACGCGTAAACGCGCTCACCGTCAGACTGCGTGGCCGACTCGACGCGGTTCTTGAGCGTGCCGTACTTGGCCATCATGGACTGGCGCACGTTCTTCTCCGGATGAAGCACGATGATGTACAGCTTGGGGAAGAAGAAGCAGATGAGGGTGACGGTGCCGCTCAGCGAGACGGCCATCGCCATGCTGGTAAGGTTCAGGTTTACATGGCGCCAGGTGGTCAGGTATATGGGCAGGAAGGCCAGCCAGATGACGCACGTGGTGTACATGGCGAAGCCGATGTACTTGGACTCGTTGAACGCCTCCGGGATCTTGCGCGTCAGCACCGCGTAGACGGTGCACACAATGACGAGCATGAAGGGGTAGATGAGCGACAGCGTGTACCCGATAAGGTTCACCGACGCCAGGCACACGAGCAAGTTGTCCTCGCGCGTCGGATGGTGGTGGACGGCGCGCGGCGGGTTCAACGCTAGCCACACGGTCGCCACCAGGCCCTGCACCGACACCAGGGCGCCGCACAGCGCCAGCTGCGAACGCGGCGATATGCAGCCGGGCCGCTGAGCCGACCGGCGGCCCGCGTGGAAGATCCGGTGGATGCGCACCGCCTTGGCAAGCACCGCCGAGTACACGACGGCGAAGCACAGGCCCAGCGCGGCGCGCTGCGCTCCACACACCACCGGGCTGGGCCGTTGCACGAGCAGTAGCGCCGTGCCCTGGCACATGCAGATACCGCCGAGCAGCACGAAGCAGAGCTCGCGGCCGGAGGCGCGAACCACCGGCGTGTCGATGTGCTTGAGGAACACGAACAGCGTGGCCGCCGTGAAGACGGTGCCGAGCGCAGCGAGCACCAGCGTGGCCACGGCCAGCGGCGACGATGGGCTCATGTGCGACTCCGGCACCGGCACACAGCGCTCGTGGTGCACGTCCGGCAGCGTGCCGGGCGCGCAGTCGGCGCACACGCCGTTCTCGGCTGCGAACGTGTAGCCTGAGCAGCGCACGCAGTGCCAGCAGCACTGCTCGTTATCCACCATCTTCTGCGCTGAGCCGCGTGGGCATGGGTCGCTGCACACCGAACGCGGCAGCTCGCTCGAGCCCAGCCGAAACTGTAGCTCGGCTAGCTGCAAGTGCAGCGTGCCATCCACGTACGTTCCAACGCGCACCCAGCGGTACTTGCCGGGCTCGACTTGCTTGAAGTGCAGTATGTTGTAGCGCGCCGGGCCGTCTCCGCTACTGGAGAAGCGGAAGTGGTCCTTGCTCAGACCTGCGCCACGAGGACCACATGTAAGGATGACTGCCTTATTTCAGAAACATAATGTTCTACTGAGACAAATTTTATATACGAAGCTAATCAACAGTGGTAGAATAAGAGATGTCTAAACTGGCCATACGTCTAGATAAGTCCCAAAACTAAATAAAAAGGTCTTCCTCCTCCACTGGGCTCGTTCGGAGGATTCGTCCCAATCGGGACACGTTAGATAATAGGCGCTCGTTCTCAGAGTCTATATGCTAATGGACATAGTTGCTGTAAAATAACTTGTTGCTGGGCTAGTTGGTAAACCATTTCAAAAATTATTTGAGCGTGAACACGCGGCAAATTCACACACGCACACACCCACACATTCAGGCACAAAACACGTACAGCGCTGAACGTGTTCGGTGCCTGAATGTGTGGGTTTGTGCATGTGTGAATGTACCATGTGTTTGCGCTCAAATATTTTTGAAATACTTGCTTTATAATCAAGATTTTACACACGCATTCGATACCAGAAAGACAGTCCTATCTTCTTTCTTGTGTCTGTTGCAATATAGATTCGCCGATGTGTGCAGCTGTGTATATGTAGAGTGTACACCTATCTGCGCGTTATACTATGCTCCATCTCAGAAGTTCCCTTCAGCACTGTGAAGGCTACAGGGCCCCTTAGCCAATAGGAAGGGCGATTAGCCCCTCCACATGTATTCATCCGCGCCGTGTCCTATGCTGACGTACCTGGCGTCTTCTCGCATGCGTAGGGCGAGTAAAACGAACAGACGGCATCGCTGAAAAAAAGAATGGCTGCACCCATCGCAGCTGGTGCCCTCAACTTCGCATTTATCAAGTCGCCATCGTACGCTGTGTGACCCGTAAGTTACAAACTGACACTTGTATTTGCTTTAGGTTAATGTGCTGATGCTTAGACAGCAATGTAATCGTGACTATATTGCGCTAATTCCAAGAACCATTATGAAATTATCGGCGCATTAGGCTTATGAGGCGTGGCTAAGCAAACAGCTGATCTCGCAAGTAACGACAAAATATACCTGATGCTTCGCCCTCCGCGTGAGATGGCGCAAAGCGATAGCTGATTTCACCATTTCTTTGTTGCTGCCAGCGTAGTGGGCAATTAGCAAGCGCAAGTTCGAATCGAAGCGGGCGGTCGCGTCTGCATGGGCGCTGCCATGTTGATTTGTAACCACAGTTGCCGGCGGTTACTGATACAGCAATTAAAGGCGCGCGACATATATGCGAAGAAGAATAAGCATGCTACGCACTGATGTGACGTAACACGTGCCAGTAAAACAATTTTATTTCTAAAATAAGGTACCGCCCGTTTCATGGCCGATCCCCCGCGATGGGTTGAGCCAAGTGGCTGAGGATCAACCAACAACCAACACGTGCCAAACAAGCGCAAATGTCTGTAAGGTAATAATACCTGGAACTATGTTTTGCTGCGCAAGCGTGTGGCTTGCTTACACCCCGTAGCCTTGGTAGTGCTGAACGGTAGTGGTGAGATGGAGTATAGAGTGTTTGCTCATTTCCCAATCAGCAAACCCATCTTTCTTGCTTTTTCAGCGTACCCGTTGCTTCTGCCTTTCGAAACCGCCGTGGATATAAGGGACACGGTGCCCTTACAGAGGTACGCGCAGTTCACTATTTGCCGAATTTAAATAGATTCAATCGGGTATATGTTCTTGTCCTTACGATTAAAAAAAAAGAAAAAGAAAAGAAACTGTGGTACAGTTCTCTTCGAGATTGTGGTAATGTCCTCTTTTCACTTTGAAGCTTCTACATGAAGTGTTTGCTCTAAATTTCTGACGTACACGCATAGCATGCTTGTCTAAGGGCCAAAAATGTGAGAGCTTTAGGTCCAGCCTTTCTTAGGCAAACTTGAGTGAAAGCGATAGATGGGCTCGTTCGGACGCCATTGATGAGATTCGAACAAAACCAGTTGTTTCAGTTAAAGGGTGGAAAGTTTTAGTGACTCCCTCTGGGTTTCCAGAATCGTGGACTAGTTCTTTTTTATTTTTTGCTCTTATAAATGGCACATTTGCAGAATATCAGCTGCCACACTTAGAAACAGCCAATGTGATGGCAATTAATGGCGCCCCTTTTCTTGTTCAGTCATTATAACGTCTAGTATGCGATTAAAAAGCAATATTTTTTTAAAATATCACATGTATGTACCAACAGCATCATATCAGTGTATGTGGACCATCTTCTCTACTTTCCTTTCTCTGAAAGAGGGGGAGAAGGTGCCACTGATGTGGCATCGTAAGGTGGCAGTGGCATAGCTAGACGGATAGTTCGGGGTGCTCAACCCCCCCCCCCCCAATTTCTTCTTTACATTTTACGTGTATATGCACGCGCACACGTACAAAAACGCGCACAAACGTGCATAAAAGGGAGGTCGGAGGCAGGGGCGTAGCCAGAAATTTTTTTCGAGGGGGGAGGGGGGTTCAACCATATTTTATGTATGTTTGTGCGTGCGTTTGTATGTGTGCGCGTATATATACGCAAGCAAAATTGAAAAATTTCGGGGGGGGGGGGGTTGAACCCCCCCCCCCCTGGCTACGCCCTGGTCGGAGGGAAGGGAAAGCCCGCCCCGAATCAACTTCGCTGGACTTAAAATAAAGCTTGATTCATTCGTTGAATGGGTAAAGAAACCTTACAACGCAATTGCATTTTTTATGGCTGTGCAATATTTTTTCTATATTTTGCTGTGTTTTAAATGTACATGAAAAGGTGTTCTTAATTACAATGATGGTATTCTTTAAAATCTTGAATTGTATATTATTTGCACTGTTTCAAAGTACCCAGTGACGTAAAGGGATTCAATATCACTATTTTATCGTCGCTAAATTTATCACTATTGCTGCAGTTTGTATACGGTCCTCAGGGGTGCTATGCAGGATGGCCCGGGTTCGGCGAAACTCGGGATATTTCCGAGCTCTGACGACACCCCTTTTGAACGAGCTAATAGTACGAGAAGGTGAAATCCATCCCTCAGCGCGCGCTCCGTTCCATTGGTTACGATGGAACGCGGCGTCACGTCAAGGGCGGTCGAGAAGATTGGGTGGTGTCGTGAAACTTCTTTCATTTGTTTGTCGTTCCACTGAGTGCAGAAGTGCACCCATGCAAGGAAAGTGTCAGAAAGCTCTACTAACTATATTTTTATGTGTGCGCGGGCCGTTTGAATTCATTTTAAAGCGTTTAACGTCTGCACTAAGTATCCTTTAGGATAATCAGCACCGTGTCCTCTGATATAAGTTCCGACCGAGCGCCTTATAACACGGCTGCTAGCGCTAAGCGCCGAGGCCACGTGTATAATCACCATGGTCTGCCTGTACTACATTCTAGCGCGTTGCTCGGCCGGCGCGCGCCCTCGTCGTTCTCTTCTTCATCGTCTGCTCGCTCCCAGAGCACGTGCGCCCGGCTGACTAGCTAATTGGCTGGGCGGTATACCTAACTAAGTCAGGACGTGCTATGACGAAGCTGATTAGGCCAAATCATGCGAAGGCCGAGCTAACTAAGCCACGTCTTACTAAGACCATGCTAATGAAGTCGTGTAAAGCTAGGAACAAGGTAATTAAGATCATGCTAATTAACACGCCGCAAATTTGGAGAATGTAATTAAAACCAAGATAATCAAGACCTTACTCATCGAGATCGTGTTAATTAGGATCGTTCTAATTAGGATTATGCTAATTACATCTGTACTATTCAGGAACTTGCGAATTAAACCTGAATAATTAATGCCGTGGTAATTAAGACAATATAAATTAATGTTAACTAACATGGCGCTAATTAGGAGCGTGTTAATTAGGATCGTGCTGATTGGTATTATGCTAATTACCTCTGCACTATTCAGGACCTTGCGAAATCAACCTGAGTCATTAATGCCGCTGTAATTAGAACATCAACAATTAGTGCTAATTAACACGACGCTAATTAGGAGCGTGTACTTAAAACCGATATAATGAAGACCTTACTCACCGAGGTCGTGTTAATTAGGATCGTGCTAATTAGAATTATGCTAATTACTTCTGTGCTATTCAGGACCTTGCGAATTAAACCTGGGTAATTAATGTCGTGGTAATTAAACATTAACAATTAAGAAAGGACATTCAATATCATGTTAGTTAACACCTTCCTAATCAATAGCACGAATATTGAAACCGAACTGATACGGTCATTACTCCGAAGCAAAACAAGCATAGTGAGTAGACGAGCCACGTAAAAAGCTGGAAGAAGCTAGGTGACCACAAGCTCCTCCGGTTGCTCCAGCCTTCGCACAAGTAGAGCAAGCTGACCAAATTATTTTATATGCAAAGAAGCTGCTGAGTAGCGTCCACCGCATAAAACACTTGACAAGCACACCGGCACTATGACAGTTACGAGTTGAACTGGGGCCTTTTCGGAATCAACGAGTTTGTGCCCGAGTTCGCGCGTCAATCAATTTGATTGACAGACGCCCGCGGCGAAGAGCGGGTCCGCCCACCGCGTTTCCTCTTGCAGAGAAACAGTGCTCACGACGCAACGCCAGCGAGCGGCACGATTCATCTATGAGCCTAATCGCACAGACTATGCACACAGGCACGAAGAACTAAAGGTTATATCATCACGTGGGTACGATGCCTCGCATTTACTTTCACCGCTCTCATGACGTACCACTCACAGTTATGAAGCAAGCGCCCCTGGTGGGATTTTCGGCGAGAACTGTTTACTTGTTTACTATTTACTTGTTTGTGAAGGCATTGTTTCTGCCGATTTGCTTCTGCAGAAAAATCTTCAGACGTGTTATGTAAGTATAGCAGTAACCTGTCCGTTTATTTATCTGTAATATTCCAGAGAAGCGAAACGAGCTGCACCAGAGTGCTGCGCGTGCGCCCTTGTTGCCTTCGAGAGTGGAAATTTCCATGCTGCAGGTGGAACGAAAGAATTTTTCGAAAAAGGACAAACGCCCACGAACACGCCCGTGGGAGGCGCGATGATCAGTTGGCAAAAAGATAGCGCGACAATCACGCTGACGTCGCTGCACTGTCAAAATGTTGACTGAGTGGCGGCGCTGACGCGTTCGCACGCGGTGTTCCTTTGAAAACCACCGCAAATGCCGCACGTGCGTACGTGACGCCGTGCTCGTTCTTGTAGCCGTTTTTATCAACGCTGCTATCGCGTGCTCCGCACTGTCTTCCTGTCATGACCGCCGTAATGCAAGCTCGGAGCAAACTCGTGTGCCCGAGAAGCTCGGGCCATCCTGCATAGCACCCCAGGTGCCCTTAAGTTGGCCATGACAACTTTTTTTTTTCATGGAGGACCCCCACCTTTGCGTTGGAAATACTGTGCTCTGAAATACACCTTCGGCAGGTAAGAAAGGGAATTTGAGGGCTCGTTTTTTTTTTGTTCGACACAACTTTAATGAATACCAACAGACAGTGAAGCCAATGAAGAGGTGTGCATTTATTTGCGGAAAACACTGTTTTGTTAGCTTCCATTGTCGGTTGCACTGTTACTGTTTAAATATATTCTCTTTTATATTACCTTTTGTACAATACCTTCGCGCACTATGTCTTGCTTTTTTGTATATTTTACATTTTTATGTTCGTAAGTTCAGTTGCAGCTTCTGTACTGATCGATGTTTTACCGACGTATAGTTATCTCTATTATGTATTTGCTGTAGTGCCCCCTTACTCAATGCCCCACGAGGGCCCTGTAAGGTACTGATAAATAAATAAATAAATAAATAAATAAATAAATAAATAAATATGAAGAAATTGAAGTGGACGAGAAGACAACTTGCCGCCGGCAGTGACCGAACCTGCAACCTTCGGATAACGCGTCCGGTTCTCCGCCAATAGAACTGAGCTACAGCGGCGGTCGTCCTCCCGTCCACTTTATCGGGTATTTCTGTGCGTGTAAACGTGGTAGTGATAATCAGCGCCGCTCGTATCCACGAAGGTGAATGTGGACGACGTAAAACTTTACCGCGTTGAGTAATTGAGAACGGCAATCGTCAGGAGGCGCACCTTGGAACGTGACGTTCTTCAGGTAGGAGAGCAGGTCTGTGCCGTTGACGGGCCGCATGCTGTCGCAGAGGCCGCTGATGTTGCCGCATATCTCCTCGTGCATCCTGCGAAGCGCGTACGCGAAGGCGAGCACCGCGTTGCTGACGAACTGCAGCTGCGCCTCGAGCTTGTACGCCTTGTTGTCGCTGATGCGCTCCTCGCCCGTGCAGCTCCTCGGGTGGTGCTGGTTGAACGGCGTCACCAGGCTTCCGTTCCATTTGCACCTGCACCGAGCACAGGCCGTAACAAACACACACACTCGCACACACGTGGACGATGAAGTTGCCTAGCTGGCTAACGCTACTAGTACCATAGCAACGAACAGGTACTCCTAGCCACAGTTTTCTCGTGTTTTATTATTTATTAATATTTATAATACTGCCAGTTTCTACATTTGGACCATAGCAGGTGAGCGTGCAACAGGGCACATCGCATTTCCGAGTGCAGTTGTATACCATGTGTAGAAATGACACCATACATGTGCCTACGCAGTGAAGTCTAGTAGAACAATGTATCGAATGTTTAAATCGTAGTTAACTCTAATACAACATAAGTATTTGCAACCTAACAATCCAACCTAATAACGTCTAATAAAACATAACAAATTCATATAAACAACAGTAAGAACAATTTTAATAAACGGGAAACTTTTTTTAGTCGTTAGTGCTTATTCTATAGCATAACAAAAGGTTGATGGCGATTCAACTTTTGCTATTATTGAGTCAAGACGGTTCCACACCCTAACCGCAGTAGGGAAGAATGAATGTATAAATGTGTCACTGTTGCAAAAGTATTCAGCTAGCGTTTTATTATGTTTTATTACCTATGCGGCATTTGTTTCTGGGAACACGAAAGTTTCATTCAGTGAACTGGGAGCACGAAAACGAAGGACGACGAAGGACTACGCAACACTAAACTTTTTCCGCGCTCCCGGTTCACTGAATGAATATGTACCAACTTAATTATCGATCCCTTTACAACATGAAAGTTTTATTTATAGTGTGGCAATTCGGAGACAGTGTCTGCTGTGTGAACATCTTTATGAACTGTTCTGTGACGTGTGCACATTTCGTGTGTGTGAACATTTATAACGTGTGAACTCTCGTCTTGCGTGAACGCTTATATTGTAGTACCTAGATTAGGCACGTGAATGTCCATTCATGTTTTCATCTCGTTTTGCGATTGTTGACTGTCTCGTGAGAGACGTGGAGTAGCCAGAGCCACACACAGACACCAACGTCTCCTTCAGGACATTTATTTAAAAAAAGCAATAAACGTCACTTTCGTAATGCAATGAACGGCGCTTGACTTCGCATATGCCTGCAGATTCGTATTGCTAACATGAACTGAGCAGATGCGCATCGCCTTCTTGCAGGTGACTACTAGAGTGAAGAAAATGTGATTTCATTTCTGCACAGTGCATCATGCCGCGCAAGGAATACAGCAAAAGTCGTCTTGAGTAAATGTCCTAACCTTGCAGAAGCGTATATAAATTTCCGGCGAAGCTGTCGTTTGCGAGCACTTCCATTAAAAATTTCTGTTGCATATAACTGAATCAGTCTTCAAAAGGTTGCACGAATTTCGCTATTTACTTTAAGCTAAAGGTCTCCCGTCTGTTCACCAGCACGTGCTCCTCATAAGCACAACTGCCATAATGTTGCCCTAATTTTCACGAAGTTTGACCCAGCTGTCCTTGCAGGAGCTGCAAATTTGCGTTGCTCTCGAGCCCTTGCGTAAGTGAATATCCGCTAAGGCCGTAATTATAATCTCCACGTTATGGACTTTTCGAACGCGTCTCACATAACGCTTGACCCATTTTCTTGAAAAATAAACACAAATAGTGAAAATGTCGACTCGTTTAGTTCGCCGAGGTGTCAGTGGGCACATCGTATTACCCGTGCAAAAAGAAGCAAGCGAGTGTTAAGTAATTATTTGCAAAGCTCGTAATTATTCCAGGAGTTGTTTGTTTTTCCCACGTCTCACCCCTAATATGGTCCCCAGTTCTGCCGAATGTAAACTCGGTGTCGCGTATGCAGTTTTATTAAGACGTTGGGAAACATTGCGGATAATTTTTCGTGCACTTTCTAAACAAATATTTCGCTATAGGCTGTAAAATATCATTTTTTTTCCCTTACCACGCGCGTTAGTCACAGTATTTCTTTCATTTTATCAACTTTGCTGCAGCGATTGCGAAACTCTCCAAGACAGTGCGCTAAATTCTACGTCGTTCGCATGTAACCTGATGTAAACAAATGTAACTCACCGCACGCACGCACGCACACACACACACGCACACACACACACACACACACACACATACACTCCAGCTACCAAGTCACATACCTGAAATACATGAGGGGTGGTTGACGTCACGTAAATGAGCAAATGCGATTGGGTGGGGCATGTACGCAACTTCTGTCTGGGTGGGGCAGCGATGGCTGTGGACGGAGCTTATATATGTTCTTAGGTTGTCACCGACAATAGAGGCCAAGGAAACTAAATATGGTGCGTCGTTTATAGAGCAAAAGTATGGGGAGTACACTTATTCATCACACAAAACAGATCAAGACAACACAGACACCGGCGTTTGTGTTGTCTTGACTTCTTTTGTCTTTTTTTTGTCCGCGTTTGCGCGCCGAGCTTCTTTTATGGTGAACCATCGCCAACTAGCTCAACTTTCTGTGATTGAAAACACGCATATCCAGAAATAATTTTGAAAGGACGTAATTAAGCTGCAAGCTCCAAACTTAGTGTTGAGTTCGCCTATGGTGCGGTCGCGGCATTTTCTATTTATAATATTGTCGCTACCCACTCGCTCTTCATAGAAGCGATGAATAGCACAAGCGTATCATATGTCGTCTATAAACAAGTACAAAATGAGGCTTCGGCTTTATATTCACGTAGCCTCCAAAAAACTGACGTACTTCAATACTTGCCTGCCCATCGCCACTATCGTGTTCCAATTTTTTGTTTTTTCGGTATATGGACTTCGCGTATAACCTAATTCTTCTAAAGCACCGTAAAAAAACGCGTATAACGTTTCCAAACGTGTCTAGTCGCGCTAACAGCTTCGGTACAAAAAAAGAAAAAAAAAACGGAAAACTTTGGAAGGCACATAACGCTAACTTTTCCGTCGTCGACCGCCGAATTTGATACCGCATAAAGCAAGCCACTTAGCAGAGAGTATCTGCATCCTTTCATTGCCTTCTTTTGATCTTTTACTACCTCTCTCTTTCTGGCTGGCTATGAAATGGAACGTAGATAACCGAACACGCGCTATTTCGACATCGCAGCACTGTTTTGTATGCCTTGCATAGACAGATCCCGCGAAACTAAATTTATATAGTCTGAAATCCTTCTATTAGACGTAGCGGCACGGCACTATCTATATTCGTTTCCCCAGACGTGAATAATCATTCTTTATATAAGGCAACTAAAAAAGAACGATCAGAAAAATAAGAAAAACTAATGAAAAATTTTTGAATAAAGTGAACAGAGACATGCTACGTATTCGAACTGGGGTTTTTAATAAGCGCGCTTAATTCTGGTCAGTCGGAATAATTTGGAAGTCGCTTACCGTTTTTCGCACACTATAAGCGAAGCGCATAAATACTGGACAAAAATTTGCTGACGCTACTTTATGCTAGGCCACATTTTTCGAGGCGCCAGCGTCCAGCGTCCAGAAAAGAACTCGATTTGCTAATGGCTGAGGTAATGAAGCAGCGCTCGCTGGGAGCGTTTAATTATTAATGACATATCGCAGGTCGCAGTAACAGTCCGCGCGGGTCTTGTTTGGGACTTTTGCCGAAAGGAACACCTGCTGCGAAGCGAAACTCACGCAACATTGATTTCTGCTTCACTGGTATGTGTATGTATATATATAGGCGCCGTGTGGACATCGCCCATACGGTGATTCCTCGCCTAACTGCGTGTAACTTTCCTTGGCGACTTTTGGCCCTAACGTCAGTGCGTCGAATCACCGTACCGCGCTGTACCACCGTACCACCCGTACCGCCACAGTGTACCACCGTAGCACCATCAGCGCGTTGCCGCCGTGGGCATGCGCACGAATAGAGCGAAAGGGGGGGGGGGGGGGTCGCCCCTCCCCTTATATGCTGCATTGTTTTGATACCTCCGAAATCTGATTTAAGCGTCCGAAAATAGCTTGCAGTATACTGTACCGCTTGTTGTACACACCGAAAAATGTTCACTTAGTTCTTCAAGCTAATTTACCACTAAATAGCTAGCTATAGACTACTGACGGTTAGTTACTACTGACGTAATGTATTTACATATGTAATCTTCATAATCAGAAATTATTGTTTACAGGTATTTACCCTTCTTTTTTTATTTTTTGGCCGAGGAACCGGCGGTTTGCCATAAGAATGTTAACAGGATCGCTACATCGATGTCGGTAGAAACCAGTAGGTGTCAACCATATTCAACGTGACATCTAGAGGAAGAGATGAAACTGGTCAGGTTATGTAATGCGTACGTACAGATAACCAACGGCATATTACAATTACAGAATGGGATTGGAAAATCAGTAGATAGTAGACAGAGAGAACAATGCGGGGTAATAAATTGAGGAAAGTTGTACGCATATATAGTGTCAGCTAGCGTATACGACGCGAGTGATTGGCTATTGCACCGGAAAAAGGCCGTCTAACTGCGATGTACATGGTGATGGTGGTGTCATCGCTGACAACACCTGTACGTGAGCGAGAAATGTTAATGGCACCGCCAGTTTTCAGCCACTAAGCTGCATTTTGCATTGTAGTATAAACGATTAATTCGTCCAATAGTTGATCTGTACGAGGAACTTGAAGCCATAGACGTTGACGTTGTGGAAGCCATAGTTGACGTTGTGGCTGCCCACTACGTCGTTCAATTCATTGAATAATTATTTTTTATTAACTTCATTCTCTTTCAGTAGCTCTATGTTACTGGTGATAATAGAAAAACGCACCGCATGCGCTTCAATGTGATGCATCGAATTACATTTCTTTGGCAGCGGTTGCCTATGCAACGTTCAAACGTTGCACACGAGCGAGACGATGAAGCTTGATGAGCTAATGGGGTACAATTATTAGAGGTCGGCTTTTTAGGCACTAAAAAAGCTCGTCTTAGGCGCCAGAAATAGGCAAGCAAAACAACGTTTTTAAGGCTTCCAAAATCGCAAATGTAGGTACAATAAATTTCCACATAAATGCAAATAATTTCAAACGAAGACGTGCGCGACCTCTGTCTACGACAGAAAAGCGAAGATGTTATTGCTTAGGATGGCACAAAGGCGCCAACAGGTGAGCATAGCCGTGCTTTGTCACGGTTCACAGAACACGGTCTCTCCCATGTTCTGCACGGTGAGTGAAGTGTCCACTGTCGATTCAATGCACTTCTGGGTGTCTTCTTGGCATGACTGAGAAGGGCAGAGCAGGAGCAGATAGCCAGACCGACCAGAAGGGAGGGATTCCTCCTATTGGCCGGGTCGAATCGCCAATTTCTCCCCTGGCAGTGAACCAGTGGCGTAGCCGGGAGGGAGGGGGGGGGGGGGGGGGGGGGGGGGGGCGCTCGGGGAGTTCAACCCAACCCCGCCCCCGAAACTTTTCAGCTTTGCACGTGTATATTACACGCACACATGCAAAAGCACGCACGAACATACATCAAGTATGGTTGAACCCACTCCCCCCCCCCCCCTCCCCCCCCCCTCCGAAAAAAATCTCTGACTACGCTAACGCAGTGAACACCTTACAAAGCAAATTACAAAAACAAAAGACGCGTACACATCACATTTTAATTTTTTTTCTCTTCACTCCTTTCCGCTAACGGCTCTCCGCGGTCTCGCATTCTCCAACCGCTCGCGCCAGGTCAGCGGCGGCGAATGCTCGCCGGCGTGTCCCACTTCACGGTGGCTAGCGGTTCTTTCCGGGAGTTGGTTGAACTGGAGGACTAGCTTTAACCCAGTGGCGTAGACAGGGGGTGGCACACCAAGCCCGTGCACCCCCCCCCCCCCCTTCGAATCTTTTTTCTACGATTGATACAAAGTACATGACATTCGACCACACTTACCTGCCGCACCCCATGTCGGATCAAGCGCGTGCATCCCACCCCCTGAAAAAAAATTTCTGCCTACGCCACTGGTTGAACCCCATAGTTCCGATTAGGCGATGTTGCGCGGTAACATGAATAACGATCTCAAACTGCTCCCGGGATCGAAACTTGAGGCTTAACAGTGTTAATATAAGCGCCAATTTTGAAACAGGCATTTATAGGTATTTGTAAGCATTTAGGCACGAACGCTAAAGAATACGCATTTTATTGGCATTTAAAAACACTATAAAAGCTCTTCTTAACCTCTAATTCATGCTCATATATCAAGTTTCAAATGGGTGATTGGGCGAGTTAAGTATCATATATCAAAGTGGAGCGATAGGAGCGCAAGGAGCATTTGCCTAAATGACGGCTGCAATAATTATACACACTAAAAGTATTTACAGGAGTGGTGCCAGCAGGAAGTGAGAGAAAAAGAAGAAACGAAGAAATCGCTTGGAAAAGGTTTTGGATGCGGACAAAAGCAACGCAGTTGTTTGAAGTATAGTTCTCTGCGAAGATGTTCTATTGGATTTTCAAAAAAAAATATGCCAAATTGAAAGATAAGGCAGGTTTTGGCGCAATACCACCCGAAGGTCCTCAGAGATTACATCTAAGCATTGCAGCACCCAAGAATATATAAAAAAATAATAAAATAAGTTGTTGCTCATTATTCCTAAAAACGAAATAAAAATGAAACAATGAAACGTTAAAAGAAGACCTAAAACCAACACTGTTTGCTTTCTCGCATATGTTTGTCTTCGTGACTTATCCAGCACAATATTCTTACGCATCTACCTATACGAAAGCTCTAGTGGTACCTCGGTTCATGTTGAGTAAGCACTAAAAAAATCTTATGGTGGTCTTATTCTTTTCAGATGCAAGTATAAAACACGATCACGCAAGTTAATTCAAGCAGTCGAACCCGTTCACCTTTCAGTTTCTTCCTGCAGATGAGAGATGTATCTTTGTATAATGAAACATTTTTACCGCCACCAATCGATAACACCGTGCATAATGTTGTATCAAGGCTTCATGTCCCGCGAAAGCATCCATTCGTGCAACATTAATGTCGCAAAGTCGAGCAACACAGTGATCGTAATGACGACGTCGATCAATACGTCTGTCGTATAGTCTGACGGAAGCACAGCAGTACGGCAACGGTGGCACGCGCACGCAAAAATATCCCTTACTGCGACTTCGCAGCAGCAGTACCAACGACACGTACCTCAACACAGGTGACATTACGCCGATCGCTGTCATCATTACCAAAAGTAGTTCTCATAGCGCCCAATCAGGCGCCATAGTCGCAATTTCCGGAGCTTCTATTTCGAACGCGGCTACGTTTGTTCGTTCGTTCGTTTGTTTGTTTGTGCGTGCGTGTGTGCTTGCGCGCATGCGTGTGCGTGCGTGTGTGTGTGTGTTTTGCTAATCTCAGAACTAAACCATAACCTAAACTAAAGCTGAATGCAGTAAACCGACGGCATGCAACCAGCGCTAAAAAAACACGGTCAAGAAATAAGAAAAAAAAATCAAGCTGTACTTTAATCATGCGTCCAAGCTCAACGTGATGGGATGAAAAGGAAGAACCTAGCGACCGAACGACTAAAGAAAAACAATATGCGCCAGTGCGAGGAAAGTATTACAGTGGGGAAGAAGAGAAAAACCTAATAACTGAAAGGACGTCTCTTTCGATCTTCTTGCTGGCGCCATTTCTAAGCTAGTTGGCTGGCACTGACCTCATTACTCCCAACTCGCTCACATTAATCGCAAATCAATATGGCTGTCATGGGTGATTACATGATTGTAATACAAACTGTATATCGCAGACATTGAGCAATTTTTATATGTGACGACGTCCTTACTGTAATGGCCAAAACTCTTATTTCTGCCAGTCAATATTTGTCATTCCGATAAACCCTTAGTGTCCAACGTGACATACATGTTAAGCTGAGTTTGATACTTCGCAACTCTCGTTGAAACGCGATAATGTTAACGTATCGTCTATGTGACGTATTTGCGCTCATTTGAGCTGTCGATATTTCAGCCTACCAGCTGTAACTAATGACTACTATAATTAGGCTATAAATGAAATGTGTATTTCGTCACAAATATAGTCTCAATTGTCATGATAAAATGTCAAATGCAGTGATGCTACTGGCTTAGGCCACTTTGGAGCAGCTTTTGGAGCAGGCAAAATTGCGTTTTGGAGCAGCAAAACTAGCTTTTGGAGCAGGTGCTCTGCCTTCAACAATTCATTCTGAGCCGAAGAATTCTTAAAAAAGTAATAAACATCAACCACAGCAGCGTCGACATCCGAGCCAACAGCACTCAAGCCGCTGGCAAATGAGTTGTGCACTTTGTGCAAGCAGCACTCTCCTACATCTATGATGTCAGGGTATGCTTCCTGCACCTTTTTTCTGAAGCTTTTCACTGCATTAGGGCCATCCATAGAAAAGCGAATGACATTTTTCTGCGGCAGGTCCATCACTGCTCTCCGCACTTCACTAGCCAAAATTTCCGAAGTCGCAGAGCCCAGCCGGAAAGACTGTAGGTGTTCCACAACTCGCCGCATTTTGTTGGAGAAATGCCTAACTACAACATCAAGTTGTTGGCACCTCTGTTCAGGAAGAGGGGTCTCGTCAATGCTAACAGAAAAAACCACATCCGGCTTGTTCAGCTCGTCAAGCACAAGTTTCGTGAAATACGGCCCGAGGCCATCACTAACTATGTAGGATGCCTTGAACCTCTTACAACTAAACTGCTTCACTGTTTCGGAATCTCCAAATAACTTGGGAAACAAGGCAGTTGCTGTGCCGGCCCACGAGTATGGGATGCCCTTGAGAGTCATGCCAAGCACAAACAGAGTTTCTGCGTTTGTCACGCGGTCACACTGCAAAACGTTCCATGGACTGCCGAATTCCAAAGTCGGCTGGATCGTTTTCGGCCGCTGCAGCCCACCTGAAGCGTCTTAATGACGACTGGTAGCATCAATGTGCCGTTTCATGGCTGCATGTCGCTTTTCTGCTGCTACGCCATGTTGCCTACAGTTGATGCTCTGATTACAAAAAAAAAAAAAAAAACACAAAACGCAGTTCCTTCGTCCGCTTGACAACACCATATTGATACTATTTTGTCTCCATTTTCATCACTCTCATGGAGAACGTCCGCGTACGTCCGCGTACAGCGCGATGTCGCTTTCAATGGGGGAACCTCATGTAGTTAGTTTCATTTCTGAAAGTCAGAGTACACCCCTTTGGCGCAGGCTTGGCGCAGAATCGCCAAATTTTGAGGAAATGTAGCAGGTTGTAGCAGCCAGGGCACTTTGGCGCAGTCTGGCGCAATTGGCGCAGCGGTAGCATCACTGCAAATGTTACGAGTCCTCACTTAACAAACTCATATTTTCAAACTTTTTCTGTAAAAAATGACCTTGACTTCAGCCGAGGCAGAAATAAGTGAAACCTCGGTGATACGAATCTCACGGGACCACAAAAAATATTCGTATCATCCGAAATTCGTATCACCAGAAAGCATGGAAAATTAGCACGCGACAAAAGAAAGCTGGCGTAAATTTTCATTTATTGTTTTTCAGGGCAGCAGCAAACGTCAGGAAGAATCCTGAATGATTTTCAGTTAAGTTTTTAGATGTGCGTAATCATACTACATTCGGAAATATACGGCACGTAGGCGCGTATTTAATTTATGAACCAGGTGCGTTGTGACCCGCGACAGCAGTAGCCCCTTCCAAATTTTTAGTATGTCTTTTTGCATGACACCGGAGTCTTTGGAACCACGGTCCTGTGTTATGATTTTGTTATCGCGTAGGTGTTGTGGATGTTTTTGGGGAGATTTACGACCGTGCCCGCACAAGTGCGACCTCAAAGGTCGCGCATGTTGACGTTGTGAGGCCTGGCTCCTTCGCCAAGACCACCCTCGCCTTCTTTCGGTCATTGTCCACCTTTAGAAGAGTGTTTTTCTTACACCGCGATTATGGCGATTTGGCGGTGTGGCGCGCATGCCCACGCTTGCGTTCCCGCGCTCGCACGTGCTTGGCGCGTCTTCGCGACAGCGCGGACAGCACCTCTTCGTACCTGGGCGCTAGCGTACGTTCGTATCAAACGTCGCTCGGTGAAAATCGATTCGCAACAACCATACTCCATTACATTGCAGGCCAATGGGCCTTGGTCGGGACCAACGAAAAATTCGTATCACCCCGAAATTCGTATGAGCTGTGATCGTATCACCGAGGTTTCACTGTATTCATAAAGTGAAAATGCCCGCGCGGCTGCTGTCACATCTACTTGATACGCGCTATTAACCCCTTGCGCTGGAGGGGCCGTCGCCGAGGACCTCGAAAGATGTTCCTCGAATGGTGGATCCCTGGAAGCCTAGCCCCGGGCACAATAACAACCGTTGGGCAAATAAAATTTATTCAACTCTACTCAACTCAACCCCTTGCGCGAGCTGAAGAGCGTAGAATCCCCCCTCCCCCCCCCTCCAAAAAAAAAGAGAGAGATAATAATCTCGGCAACTGCATACTTGGGTGTCGACGCGACACAGCGAGAAATGGTGGTCGTCTAAGCGATAATGGCGCAACGGGGAAACCGCCGCGGAGAAAAAAAGAGAGAAACTTCATCCGGGATATCATATGACGCGGCTCAGGTCCCAGTACCACGACATCTAGCCCTTTTCACCCGCTGTCCGGCCACACGGACGACCAGAGGTAAATTAGACCGAAGGTGGCATGAGCATATCCGATTCCACCTACGTTTATAATTCCTGTTATTCTCGGTATTCTCGGCAAGCGATCAGCGCTCTCTGCTTGAGAACCAGCGTAGCGGCTCTGCAGATTCTATTTCCTCGTGCGAGCTCTGCTTAGTCCTAACGAACTCGCTACATTTTACAGAAGTGTGCAGTAAGGCGGCTTTGCCTCAGTATGTCTAACTTTGTGGCGGTGCACCCTTTACAGGCGTACGCCACAAGAAGTACTGGCGATTTGGCAACGAGAAATAACGAGCTATTTTCCGGCTGGTTTTCTTGCGAAGCAATCTCCTTGCCCTTTCTCTTTCTTTCTCCACCCTTCTTCCACTTATTGAGTCGACGTGGAGAATCTGCGAGAAACTTTTGCAATCTCGTGCAAACCGCCTAGGCCATATCGAACCAAAGCCATACTTTCCACGGTACTCATGTACATACTACACGTATGCGTAGCCTTACATCTTACGGCGGCTTGCAAGGGCCTCAGGGGAAAGTTGCTCAAGTCTTCGGATTCTAATAAAAAGAGCACTTTGGTACTCAAAATGCGGTCGTGCTTGTGTATTAGCAAGAAGGCTCACGAAAGAAAGAAAGAAAGAAAGAAAGAAAGAAAGAAAGAAAGAAAGAAAGAAAGAAAGAAAGAAAGAAAGAAAGAAAGAAAGAAAGAAAGAAAGAAAGAAAGAAAGAAAGAAAGAAAGAAAGAAAGAAAGAAAGAAAGAAAGAAAGGGGAGTTCACCGTATCTTTCTTTGAATGCGCGTTGTATACCCAAAGTTACCGCAGACACGAGAAAAAAAAAAAAATGTCGCCGTGAAAGGAATTCAAATCCTATAACTTATGAAGTTGCTATTATGGAAGTAATATTATAGCTCTCAAAAAAGTGGGTTGAGTCAAGTGGAAAAAAGTGCGCCCTACGCACAAAACAAATATATAAATGAACATAGCAAAAAGAAAAAGCCACGCATATAGACAGAAAAGTTCTTTTTTTTTTCTTGCATGATAAGAACATTCGTGCAACAGCAGTCTTCATTGTATTATGGAATGGAGAAACTTAGCGTTTTTTAACAGCGGGAATTATCTAAGTTTAGCTATTCCATAATATAATCAAGGCACTGCTTTTACAGCAGCCTTCATTGTATTATGAAGACTGCTACAACACATGCCCTGCTGTTACACACGTTCTTATCATGCAAAAAAAAAAAGGACGCTTTTCTCTCAATACTGGTGGCGTTTTTTTTTTTTGCTAAGTGCCCACTACGCCACAATGCTTCCTTCTGCAAACTTGCGAAGTACCCACTACGCGTCCGTAAGGTGCAACGCGCACCTGCGCAGCTGCACACTTTGTAATGGGTGGGCAGCTTTAGACCACGCACTCGTTGCGCAATTCACTTGCTGTGACGCCGGGTGCGATTCTACGCTTCTGCCACGCAATATGAAATGCGTTAAGGAGACTCCTCCCACCATATGGCATTCTTATGGCGGCTTTCTTTTTTTCTTTTTACGAAGCAAGTTCAAGGACTGGCGTGGCTCTGTGGTAGAACACCTGCTTTCCAAGCAGAGGGCTTTGGTTCGCTTCTCACTCGAACGCAAGAGTTTTAGTGTTAATTTGAATCGATATGGAACTTTCGCTCACGGACAGCGTCGATTCTTCGCTCTCAATCAACGACGCCAACACCGGAATTTCTGCGAAACGAGCTCTTTAACATCATCAACGTGATTTCGTCGGCACCGTCCTTTGTTGCACGAGCGTAATGGCGATGACTAGACGTATAGAAAGGGTCTTCTTCCTTGCAACAGGCGTAATCTTCTGGACATTGGAAGCATTGGCGTAGCCAGGTGGAGGGGGGGGGGGATGTCGTACTTTTGCCCCAGAAAAGTTTGCATGTACAGGGTGATCCCTTTAGAACTGACCTAGTTCACTGAGCTGTAATTTTGTTAGAAATTATTCGATTTAAATGCGGTTTGCCGCAAAAGATTCAGGAAGGGTGGAAATCTAATGACCCTTGGAAGTATTTTGATGTGCAACTCCGAAAAAAAAATCTACAAGGGGAAATAATGAAAAACCGCGACATTCCTCGAAATTTCATACCAGAGGGTCCGCATACTTTTGAAGTCAGAACAGTTCCTTATTTATTCTTTTTTCCGTGTTGCACATCAAAAAACGGGATAGACCATCAAATTTTCATCCTTCCTAAATGTTTTACCGCAAACCGCACTAACATGAGATACTTTGTAAAAAAAATCTACAGCCCAATCAAATAGGTTAGTTCTCAAATATATATATATATATATATATATATATATATATATATATATACAGCTACAATTACAAGCACACGCACGCACATAAACCAAGGGTGGTTGACACCCCCCCCCCCCCACAATCCCGCCCCGAAAACATTCTGGTTACGCCCATGTTCGGCAGCGTTTTTATTTTTTTTTGGTCTTGGCATCTATTGAATACCTCGAAACAGGCTTCTTCTTTTTCTTCTTTGCTTATTCATCATGCGGCGCTTTTTGGACTCACTTCTTTTTGTAGGAATAGATTGGTCCCCGAAAACTCACAGGGTCCCTCATGCATTCACTTAAGAAGACTCGAAGGCGAAAGCCATCTTCTTCTTTTTCTTCGCAGTCGATGTATTGATCCTCCCACGCCCCCATCCTAAAGTTTTCTGCGCCTCACCTGGTTTTGCACTGCCTGCGTGATCGGCCCACCTTCGACCAAGCGAGGATGTCATGCGATGACGTCATCATGCCACGTTATAGCGACGTTAGATGATGTCACACTGACGTCACAAATTTGGTGATCTGTGTCACCATTACGTGATGATGATTTTCGCATCACCCGTGTTGGCGCCGGCGCCACGGAACGCCGACGGTCAATTTTCGCGTTTGATGAGGCATCTAAGGCACTCGCCTTAATATCTTCATTTCCGTCGTCTTCCACTTGAAGTATGCCGTCTTGGAGAGAAAACACGATAGCGAAACAACTACACATAAGACAGATTGGATGCGGCCATGTTGGTTATTTTGGTCACGAGGCATTGACTCAGCACTGGTTCAGTGGAGCTGGCTCGCTTTGATTCAAACAGGTGTGACAATCGGCTCAGTTTTTTTTATTCGAAGCAGTCTTTTTTAGTTCACGTTGTAATTAGTTACATCGTTACAATTTTGATTACAAATGTTTTAAAAGTGAAAGTCACGTAGGCGTGCTCTACGTTTCCGTCAAGTTTAGCCCTGTTTCAGTTTCTGGAGTTGGCTCTTTTACAAAAAAAAATCTCTTTATTTTATTTTGCTAATGCATCGTCTTAGCGAGGTAATGGTTCCCCAAAGACGGCAAGGCAGTAAGGGTAAAAAAAAAACGAAAATATCATTTACGCGAAAGTATTGGTTAAGTAATAAAAAAAGGTGAGCGAAGTGTACTTCCTGTAAACACATTCTTGACAGGACACCCTGAGTGATCCAAAAAAAAAAAAGGAAAAAAAAACTTTCGCAGTTTTTAACATTTTATATGTAAGTTCAATAATGCTGCAGCAGAAAACATTTTGTCTATCCCATCTTCCAATAAAGATTAGTTGAACCACATGAACCCAATAGATTTGTGAAGTTATTTATCCTTTAAACATTTCTGCTTTTGCCGGGTGCTGTTGAAGACTAAATCAGCGACAAATGGAGGCTGTTATTACCGAGATTCCCGCGAGCATTTTTCTGTGTCGGCACACTACCGTATTTTTATATCACCATGATAGCAAACTCTATCCATCCGCACATTTAGCGCTAAACACCAAGTGGGCGACCCCAGAAAGGACTGTAAAACCGCGCTCCACTTTCGATCAATGGAATATCATTGGCGAGGCTTCTGATGAAAAGGAGGAGGTTGATCTGATCTCCATTACAAGCTAATACATTTTGATAAGAAAAGAACGAAAAAAATAATCTACAACATAAAATAAATGTAAAAGACTTGTCGCAAGTAGTAGGGTAATCTGCTACAAAAGTGACAATACCCCATCATGAGGGCAAACACTTCTGCTAACTCGATAATAGCGGATAGCTTCAACAGAGCTTCTGTGGTTTAGGCTGCAAACGAGATTTGAAAAAGTAAAACTTGGAACACGGCGCCTGCGGATCACTGAAGTCTGGGGAAAAGCCTTGGGAAAACAAGAGCGTCGTTCTCGCTAAGTGCTGGGCTCAGGAAGAAAAGTAAACAATTAAGGAGCGTTTCTAGCACACCCCAGCACCAGCACGCGAACTTGTTGTTTTTAATGTTGAAAACGTTTAAAAAATAATAGCAAATAATTAAATTACCTTTGACAAGCAAAGAGTAAAAACTTAGGCCTCTACGAAATAGGTTGCTGCTTCTCAGATCGCCACTTAGCGTGTTTGCGCTAAAGGACGTTCGAAGCTAATGCACGCGGTCGTGACACGTGGGCTGTTGCTGAGGTCGTGGGACAAGATACATTTGCGCTGTGTAGTACATTAGTTAAATATATCTTTTGTATTTTAAAAGGAGAAGCTAGTTCTCTTCCCAATAAAAAGTTTGATTCTCTCTCGCCTGCTTCTTTTATCAAAAACATCACTTCTGTAATGCTACCTCATAATTTTTCCGTTTCCGACTTTTCATTCACATATCTGCATCTCGGCGCTCTGTGTACTTAATGTCCCATTCTGTTTACTTCTTTCTGCACTCTTGGCGGCATTCTGATGCCGACTTCATCACTTCTTCAATTTTCTGTTTCCGAATTATTTAGCTATTGCATAGCACTCTGCTTGCCTGCTGCTCGTACATATACCAATCCTGAGACATTGCCAAGAATATTCACATATCCATTGGCATACGCCCAATCGTACGCACCTTGTGACCAAGTTGTACGGTGCGCAAGTAAAAACCCACTGAGCTGAGATAAGAAACAAAATGAGGCCCTATTTAAACACACATTAAAGATGAGGCTTGTAGACTTTTAACAACACTAAGACATTTGCTGTTCAAGGTGGTTAACAGTACGGTGGCGCAAAGCTTATGCAACGATGAAATGGCGAAGGCTGCGCGAAAGTGGCGACGCTCAGTCGACAACTATGGCATGACAAAGCAGCAGCAACGACGGCGATGACCACGGCATGACAACGTCCCTTCTTTGACTGAGACACAAACAAGCTTCGCGAGAAAGACACCAAGATTCCGTGCGATGTTGAAAGCAGCGTGGCCGAAAGACCGTGCTTCACCTGTCTTTGATTGAGCTCATCTATTGTAGTCGATTCTGCCACGACCTTAAAAACACGGGTGGCCTGCCTGGTATAGGTCAACATCATAGCAGAATGCAAACAGAACGAAAGAAATGGATAGCCTGGGCGTTGGCTGGTTACATCTTTCCTTAGGGTGTAGGTTAACCTGCACGACCACGCTATAAAGTGTATTTCTTCTTTCAATTTGTTTGCCTATTTCAATGTTATTACCGTGTTTCCTTCCCCCGCTCGTGAGAACGATTTAGATCGTGGCTTTTTTTACTCTTGCACTACAATGTTATGCTGAATTCATTCCCCTGAATTGTCGCATTAAAATGCAGCAAAAACTCCTATTTTCTTTGCTTCTTTACTGCGACCGGCACAACGTCCCCCATAAAGGGTCTGCTCTACTGGCTGTAGGCTCTACATATACAGCAAGGATGCAGGAGGCCATACGTACCGGAAGAAGTGCTCCCAGAACTCGATGAACCACGGGTTTCTGTGGTTGGTGTAAGGCGTGAGCGCGCGGAAGTAGTCGTCGAATCCCTCGACCTTTCCCGCCGTGGGCTGCACCGATAGCGTGCCTTCGACCTGTGGCTCGTTGCCGTGGGAGACGAGCTCCCTGGCGCTCCAGCCATCGCTGCCGATCCAGGCGAAGTGACCGGTGGCATTGTTGCGACTCACGGCTCTCATCACGCCCGCCACTTCCTGGTCCGAGCCGAAGATGATCACACCTGCGAGAAGCGTTTCCGGGCTTGTTCACAGGTTTTGCGAAGGATGGAGCCTGAAACAGGGTTGCCACAAAGACCTTCTACCGCTTTACATTACCCCCGCGCCTGCGTCATTTAATATATTGCCTGCAGACACACTTTATTTCCCTAAAGAAGCGTTGCTTCGCGGCCGAGGATCACGCCTAATCTGTAAGGAATGCCGGAAAGTTTGGTGGAGTGAATGGACCTGAGCCCATCTCTGTGGCCCATATTCACAAAAAACATATCGTGTAAGCCAGTATTGTTTGTAAGGGAAAGTTTCAGTCAATCCTGATGAAGGACATATCATTAGCGAAGGTGGCCGGTCAATTGCAAAATACTTTTACCAACGAAAAGTTCTGCGAATTCGGCCTGTGTTTCCTTTCCTTTTCTTTTTTTTTCATTTTTGACTCATATACGCAGTGACTAAGGAACTGTGGACTTTGTGTTACTGTTACTTTTCTGTTACTGTGAATTGCAGTAACAGAAAAGAACTAAAGAAGAGAGAGATAAAGGAAATACAGGGTTGTTAGCCGGAGTTTGCTAACCTGTACTTGGGAAGGGGAAAGGCAAGCTGAGGGCAGGTGCCTGGCACCTAACACGTTCGTCGTGCGCGTCTTGTGGCTCTCTAGACTGTCCCAAATTTCTTAGGCAGCGTATATCGCTGGTTAAGGAATATCGACTGATTGAAGCAAATTTCCACTTTAGGGGAAGCTGTGCTGCTCGACTCGTGCCCTGATAACTTTCCTGCACAAGCCTGATTCATACTTAGCTTTTGTGTTGTTGTTTGTGTTTGTTTATTTATTTCTTACATCTTATTTGTTTGTTCGTCCTCCTGAAAGCTGTCAGTCTGCTCCCTCCCCACATTTCTTCTTTCTTTCCGCTTGCATATCAGACAACAATCATTGTCATTGATCCTGGACATAGTGGGCGCTGCTTAGTGCAACATTGTCTTCCCTTGTGGTGCACAGACCTTTTCCCAAGCAGCACTGGTTCGCTTCTTACCTCGAGCCCGCGGCTTGTTGTTTAACTTCTTGATGATTGCGTCGTACGTGATTTCCGAAGCCACGCCCGAGTCCTTGGTCAATTTTTCCTTGACGGCGATGCAGATGTTGTATTTGTGCAGCTCTCGTTCTAGCACGTCGAATGCCTGCGGAGCAAAGACACTAGTTAGGAAATGTCGCTAGCGCTACTTACGGAAGCACGCACCGAATTCCCGTAGGTGGATTCTTCGTAGAGGATGGACACGTACGTCCATTTGAGCAGCTTGACGATACCGACCATCGCTTGCACTTGGCTCTCGTCCGAAGGCACCGTGCGCAGGAAATACTCGAAGCGTTTCTTGTTGCTCAGCTCGGGGCTTGTCGAGAAGAAGCTCACCTGCGCAAATAAGCGTTTTAATGTGCGGCTTTGTCGCCCGGTGGATTGTGCTCATCACGGACGGATACACGAAGCGGTGTTAGAACTGCCGTTTCTGCGTTCGACAGGCGTGCAAATAATTGACTGTTGTTTTCAAGCTAAACTTTTTAGGTGAACATTCGCGAACTTTTACAACCGTGACTGCTGCTGTTGCTGCTTACTTGAAGAATCATGCACTCATGTGGCAGAACTCAGACAACGAATTAGCTCATATTCAGGATTATTCGTGAAAAAACCTACAGTTGGGTTGGTGGCCGGCTTTGTTCTCCGCAAAATTCTACAGTAAAATGACAAGCGGCACATGAATATCCCAAGTGCAACAATTAACGCCCCTAAGTGTAATGTCCGTTTACTGAAGCGATGCTTTCTAGCGTTCCTTCCCGGAGCTCGGCAAGTCTTCTCGGTCTGCTTCTGACTGCCGATCAAGATGGGTCGATCCCGGAGACGGTGCAATAATGACTAAACTGGGATAATCCCGGGAATGACTTGATGAAAATCGGGCAGGTCCCCACTTCCAGTCGCAGCATGTACAACCACGTTCCACAACTACCAGAGCAAAGTGAGCTGGGAGAGTAAAAAGATGGCGCGTTGGATGCATAACAGGACACTGATATTCAACACAACGGGTGATACCTTTCCAGCTTAAACATTGGCAAATAATTCTGTAGTCGGATACAACTTTAGAAGGCAGCGGCATTTCCTCCTCAAAGGCGGATGAACACAAGCCTGCACCAATGGGCGCGCACTCGGGACTGACGTCATGAGCGGGACGGCCGGTGGCTCCGCCTTCGGAGAACATCGGCGCGTGCATGAGCGGGACTATTTCTTTAGTCGCGGAGGCGATCGGCTGCCGCGCTTCGGTCGTCTGGGCGGGGCCTCTCCTGCCTTCTAAAGCTGTATCCGACTATAGGCGTTTCGACTGGATAAACTGGGCGCTGTCCAACAGTTAACTGAGAAGTACAGATAGAACATGGTCGACAAAACCGCCTTAGCAAGAGGACACATCATTTACTGCTGCTCAGGTCATTAAATGACTCGTACGAGCAGTCGCAAAGCCTCACCGTGGACAATGTGTAGGGAGTTCGGTCGCCAGCACACCAACCGTCGTCGATGCAGGCAATCATGACAACGCTGCTCAACGTGATTTCTTTAAAACTGAAAAGATGTGCCGATCACGTGTGAGCTGTCATCACGTCATGCGCTTTGTGCTGAGCAAGCACTGCTTCGCAGTATCTGGAGCTAGCTATATTATTTTGCTCTCTCTCTCTCTCTCTCTCATCTTTCTGGACTCTTCTTATTTTTTTTTCTTTGAAGTTTAAAGCTTTGGTATCTCTTTAAATAGATTTGGTCGTAAAATCCGTCAGTAAACTTCACAAAGACAAGCATTAACCTCTTTTCAACTTGCCAGACTTCTTTCCCATCAGTTATAATTCCTCTCTCCGAAGCCAAAATAATATACTTTCTACTTTTTATCTTTTGAATGACAGTACCGTTACCTTCGCTTTTTCTAGCATAATAAGGATCATCACGCTGTTTACCTTCAAGAGTACTTGTGGAGTGCCCACTCTGCTTGTGTTTAAGCTACTTCAGACGACGGGGTCCATGGCGGTCCTTATCAATGACAGCACAAGAGACGCTCGTTTTTCTCCAGTCAACGCAGCAAAGCGCGATGTCTAGCACACAAGTGATTCATCACCTCGCCTCGACTAATTGAAAATTAGGTCTCGCCATCTTGCAGATACATCGTGCATGGCCTCTGAACACTACAGCGGCGTCCGATGCACGCACCTGTGGTATCTTGAAAAGCCGGAGCAGGTTGGCCACCTGTATGGAGGTGACCGAGGAGGCGGCGCCGAGCACGCCCGAGATGACGGTCTGTTTGATCCGATCGGGGCTCGAGCCGTCCGGGCAGCGGTAGGTGCCGTCGTCGATGTTGCCTATCGACCCTGCACCGCACACCAGAACACGCACCAGAACAATACAATCTCTGACGTCGGTGGCTGGCTATATAGTGCATGCATTCCAGCCGACGACGCGGACGCCGCCGCATCACTACGTCAGCATCGGGGAGACCCTACCAGGTCATCCTTACGCACGAATGAGATGATTCTTTTTGTAAATTTGTAAGGAGAAGCAAGAGCGGCCGCGGTAAGGTACACAGAATCACTCGTTTCAAAGTGAGCACACTCGGGCTATCAGTACGACCGTACACGCAAAGCTAGCTGTGGTAAATCCTTCGAATTTGAAGGTAGCATGGGGCGATGCAATGCAATCATAAGCACTACACAGTTGGCTGTAACCGTTATTGTCATGAGTGCCTGATCGCTGTGAATTCACCCATGTGCCTCCTTCAACAAAAGCAGGCTTCTTGTCTCGGTGCTGTTGTGAAGCTTGGGGTTTCGCTGTGTGAAATTTTTGTTCCTTCCTTACCGGCTCATTAATATGGACCTTCACTACAATCAGCCTTCAGTAATTTTGATTCAGGGAAAAGAAAAATTAAGCACCGATATTTGGTCTGTGTATCTCCTTCGCGCGTCCCCAGAACCTGTCCATGTTCCCTTTGACCGAGTACGTAATATTGCCCGGCATTTATCACGATGGCTTTGTACGCAGTTAGCAATATCTTGGAAGGCAATAATTTCTCAGAACCATTGCTACATCGCTATTTGTGCAGGTAGTAGTGTCTGTGCAGCCATACTGTGCAGCGTTGCAGTCGCCATGCGAAGCCCACCGAGTGGCCGCTCTTTCTTTTCGATCCTTCCCTCCCTCGATTTTTTTCCTGTTTGTATACCATCCTGAAATCGACGGGATCCATTCAACGTGCGCGCGGACCTGTAGCGCACGCAACGCGCACCTGTTGCAAAGCGGCCAACTTAGTTTCGCCCACGCGCACTCTGAGCCGGTAGGTGTGGATGCGTCAATGCTTTCGACTCTGTGCGTGCGTGTCGGCTCTAAAAGCTCAATTGTATTCACGAGACGACGCTACATTCTCCGATTGGCGCGCCATTCGCGGGTGACAGTTTGTCTCTTTGTTCGGGAGTCGGCAACATTGGCGGCGTAATTGTCGTGATAGCGCCATCGGCGTGATGAGTGTTGCGGGCAGCAATGCGGGCTTTGCGCAGAGGCGGGCCCCGAAGACTCTTCCGGCGGCCGGTCGCACGCGCTGTCCGGCGTGCACGCCGAGGAGGCGGGCAGCAGCAGCCCGCGCTGTATCGATCGATGGCGGCGGCCGGCACTCGCCCGGACGAGGTGCGCCTTCGTGCGGCCGCGGCGCAGATGCCACGAAGGCAAACCTAGCCCAAGAGAGAGCGCGGTCTGCACTCGAAGAGGAGGAGGAGGTGGCTGTCGAAGCCCACCCACCCCCCGGCGGCGGCTCACCCTTGATGAAGTCGACGGCCTGCTCGAGCCCGTAGGTGTCCTTGTCACAGTCGTCGAGCACGTAGGCGCCCAGAGAGAACGGGTACCCTTGCCGATTCACCCAATCCAGAGTGAAGAGCATGCACTCGAGCGCCTGGATGCCGCCCTGCGGCATGATGGGTCCGCACGTGAGCCGGTCTTCGCGCTCGTGCACCATCATGAGGCCGCCGAGCATCACGTCGCCCTCGACGACGACGGCGCGTTTCACGGGCCACACGGGGACGCCCGCCGCCGAAGCCGCCGAAGCCACCGCCGCCACCGCGCACTCAGCGGGAGGCGGCGGCCGCACCAGCAGCAGCAGCAGCACCGGCGCAAGCAGCACGACCCGCGCCATGCGCGCTGCCCCGACTGGCGCAGGGCGCAGCGCCTGCGCGCGTACCGCGACGCCAGAGACGCCGCGGCGCGGCCGGAGGTTGCGCGCCCAGCATCCTCCTCCTGCGCCTCCCGCCGCCACAGGTCGGTATGGATCTTTGCATTGAGAGGAGCACTTACGTCCCGCGTGTATAAGTCGCACAAGGGCGTCAATTGCCCCTGTCCTGGCACACGAATAGACTCCTGACTGGACGAACGCAATTTGTAGTCAATCAATTAAGTACTCAAGACACACAGAAATAACACCTTTCACCTTCCCGCAGGAAATGATAACGTGTCAGAAGTAACTCCGATGGCGTGTCTCATATTGTTTGTTCATGAGAATGTATTCCTACCGAGGTACTAAACAACTCTGTCATTATCTGCGACAACAGAACTGTCACTGCCGATTATATAGTAGATCAACCATTCACCTTAATAAAGTTGTTTTCACAGCTCCTTTGAAAGAGAAACATATATATTATGTTGATACTTTTAGGGAGTTACTGATAAGGCGTTTTTCCCGAACCGCCTTCCTCATCGAAAACTTTGCACACTAATCAATAGCCCCACATAAGGAAAGTTCAAAAATGTAAGATATATAAAGGGAAGAACAGAAGGCTAAAGCATCCGCTTCAATAAACCATGTACTCTCATACACGGCGCACCGTGTTGAGCTGTTATACCTTACAAGTTGTTATCTTTGTTTCAAAGGTTTCGAAAAGATCGTATACCCTTATTACTACTTCTTCTCAATTTAAATTTTTACGACCTGAAGCAAGATACGCGTGCTTTCGCATTTCTCGCATCGTCTTCCTTGCAGTAATAAGAGCTACCGAGTCGGTTCTTGATTCATGTGCGCTTTTAGATAGCGTCTGTGAGGAAACCTGCGTTACACAAAGACTTTTTTCACCGCAATTTAAAGTCAGTAAGGGCGCGAGCATTTGGATTTTTCATACGTTTAAATGCCTATCACGAGTGAGCGGACTTCATTAGGCAGTGCTGGATATAACTTTCTGTCGGCAATAGAACGAAAATGGCACAAAGCAAAATACGGACTTAAGGGGCTGTTCTCAGCTGCGGCTAATGATGTTGTTCTACTTTGAAATTCAGAGTCTAATTGCGATAGAACAGAAGGTCACCTACCTAATTAGTTCGAAAGGATTTATACACACTCTCGTTCATATCAAGTTCGCGCCGCCGTTGTTAAGCACCTGAGCAGGAGGCACACGAAGACTTCAAAGAAGCGAGGTTAGGAAACGACGGAATGTGCGAAGGGCGGGAAGCTCGTTTAGCGACGACCCGTACTTCCGAGGGATCGCGCCAGACGAGCAGTGTTCAGAGTTGATTGCAAGAGTGCGCCCCGACCGAAGAAGCCTCGTTCGAAGCAAGATGTTGCCGGCAAGTGCACGTGGCGGCATCGATTAGGTGATCGGGAGGAAACAAAAAAAGAATGACTCAGCGTTCGTGCCATAGCGTCAAGCATGAAATGGGCTCGTAATCGTGCGCTAATGTCGGGGTCAGCGCGATAATTCTGCCTCGGAGGCGTGTTCGCGCGTCGCCAGATGAGCCCCAAGGAGCCGACGCCAAGAGCACTGCATGTGTGTTCCCGCAAAAGACGATCGACGTAATTTATACGGTCGAGCATACTCGGGGATGGCTGTGGAGAGCGGCGAGTCAGCAACTAGGGAAAGGGGGTGGTTGGGCAACTCTGCAACATACCTTTACTCAGTCGGCCCTTTCCCGTCATTTTTTAATGCGCAGGGTTATGGCTGCGCGTGCTATTTGATGATAATAGTGACCAAGGACCCCTGGTGTTGCATTCAATGACCAGTTTACTTCCCACCTTTACCCCGAAAAGCCGGGAACCAATGGCAGGACTTTGTGAGAAGCACGTCATCACTTCATTTCCATTTTTGCCTCCATTGCGGAGCATTTGTTTTCGCTCGGGACCGACCAACAGCGGGAAGGCGCTGGGGTCAAACTTGCCCCCCCCCCCCCCTTTCCTTATTGGATAACACTTCTTCCTTCCGTTTGACGAGCGAGTGCGGCCCCCTCGTGTAGATAGGAATGTATGGCGCAGCGGGTCCACCCTCAAAACTTCATACGAGGAGCAGACCATTTCAGTTTCAGCTCAGGAGTGCAATGGTGACTGGCATTTTCGTGTATGCGCACTGCCGCGTTCGATGGAGCCGTCCAGGAAATCCACGTTAACCATACACCTTTTGCAACATCACTAAACGCTCGTATTAATTTCGCTAATTTCCTACACACAATTCAAGTTGGTAGTCAAGTCGCTCTTGTTCCAGAGTGCTGGCATGTTGCAGAGTGCAGGAGTGCCCTGTAATTGGTTGACTTACGTTGCGTAACCTAACAGAGCTACTCATGGGCTACGAGAGACGCCACAGCAAGCATTTGATCCAAACGAGATCATCGGACCCCACTGTATGAGTGCAATGCTGTATTTGATGTTACCGATTATTCTAACTCGCGCTTCACTCTGCTAGCCTCAGCTGGCAAAGCAACCTGGTAGTGTCCCATGTTTTCACTGCCGTGCCAGGGTTAACTTATTTTTTAAATATGGTACTTGACTGTAAAACTCTAGCAGGTTTTCTTTTTAGCTTTTCCTTGCTGTAATAATTCTTGTAGTTGCAAGTTCGAGCTGCTTTCATGTGGATAATAATTATTTGTTTCGTGTGAAGTATATTTTCCTACTCTGATAACCAGGGTGCAAGATGAGTTACTGAGGCTTGCTAGGTTAGGGCTTTTTGCAGTGTTTCTTGGCCGATAAATGACAACAGGAGTCAACAGACGCTGATAAACTCCACGATGACGTCACGGCGACATAGTGAGGTAACGACAGGGCAGCACTGCAACCCGCCTGCTTAATTAATTTATGTCTATTTTCTGTTATCGAGGTTCCTCTCATCTTAAAAGTGACCACATTACTATTTGAGAAGCATATGGTTTGCTAATTCAGCTTAACGTAACAGTCTAAGTTGTTTACACTATAAGTAGAAAGCAAACTAACGTGGCGTCACGTTACTTGATCCCTAGAACGAGTACTACCATTATAATAATTCCCTGTGATCTATACGAACGTTTTACGAGAATTCGCGGAGAGGCTAGCTTTGGCGTAACTGGAAGCAAGATTTCGTCGTGCGCGAGCTTGTGAAGACTTGCTTCGAACACAGCCAACAACAGTCGAAGCACGTGTTGTGCTTCCCTTGTTTAACCAGTTCCTAGTTGATTCGCGCTGTAAGACGCGTTAGTAATTTATTGCTTGTTTGTTCCTTTTCTTTTACGATCCCCGTCACTGTAACGATGTCCCCTGCTTAGGCCACCAAAACGTTATCCTAAATAAAGATAGTTTTCCTCACTCTCAAGCGCAATCTCGAGCGCAATCTATGGCACGCTTCGTAGCTCCCATTCCAAGACAGCATTGTTGCGGAACAGCGTAAAGACTGCGAGGCTATCAGTGCCACAATATTTTTAGACTCGCTACGGCCGGTTGTAAAACGTGCAGTGTTACTTCTTCCCATGTGCCATGGGTGTATATTCCAATTCTTCTGCCCTACTTTTCTAGGCTCTTTCTCTACCATCTCCTGCTCTTGTACAGTAGACTATCTATCTATCTATCTATCTATCTATCTATCTATCTATCTATCTATCTATCTATCTATCTATCTATCTATCTATCTATCTATCTATCTATCTATCTATCTATCTATCTATCTATCTATCTATCTATCTATCTATCTATCTATCTATCTATCTATCTATCTATCTATCTATCTATCTATCTATCTATCTATCTATCTATCTATCTATCTATCTATCTATCTATCTATCTATCTAAGAATGAGATTAATTGAGTGGTGGTAATCAGCAGCCACTGAGTGGCACAGTTATCAAAGAGTAACCAAAATCAGGGCTTACCCCTGTGGCCGACTGTCAATGCGCATTATTCCTTCGGAGCCTTGAATTCCTTGGGCACGACATGTTGAAGTAACAATCTTTGTAGCCACGCTACCAATCTAGATTTTTATAAGCACCAATCTGGACTGATCTTGTCAGAGGGGAACTCTTCGTACTCATTCTGTGATGAACCCGAAGCAATAAATGCTTTTGTAAGTTATCATGCCAAAGGTTTTTATGTCTAAGACGACGGATTTCAGAGTTTCCGCGGTTTTTATTTGGTGTCTTTGTTCTTGGTTACAGTCACAAAAATACTTACACTCCAATACAAAAGTTGGCCATCGGCTGAAGCTTTTTTCTGCC
Source organism: Rhipicephalus sanguineus (assembly GCF_013339695.2). Classification (NCBI taxonomy): domain Eukaryota; kingdom Metazoa; phylum Arthropoda; class Arachnida; order Ixodida; family Ixodidae; genus Rhipicephalus; species Rhipicephalus sanguineus. The sequence goes on from NC_051179.1 coordinate 13,611,245, forward strand.
CTTCGTCTGCTTACTCGATTTATTGTATTTCGTCCAATCATACCAGTCCGGCTACTTTCAATTCATTTTTTCTTTCTTTCTTTAAAGCTTTCTTTGAAATATTCGTCTCTCTCCTCACGTCTAGCGATGTTCGGCCGATCCTCCACAGTGAGTATACGCCACAGTTCTTGAGGTCATCATCATACCATCATTATCCAACGAGTGTCAGGTCTTGAAGAGTTAGAAACGGACGAGATGGCGACGACAAGAATCGGATGCAGCCCGTGAAGCGATACTTTTGCGCGCTTGTACGACTGTAAATGTCGCAAATGGTTTTAAACACGTACGCATTTCTAAGCCGACTCAACGAAGAAGCTGTATGCACGTCGGTACGTCACGTAAGACGACCGTTGCTATAAAGGAATAAATGTATAAAACAAAATAAACTTTCTTGCCGGTGCTGGGGTTTGAATTCAGGCCTCACGCTCCGAAGGTTAGTGTCTCAAGTACTGGGAGCCACGCACCCATTTTTTTTTTCTTTAATGCGCGGAATTATAATTCTTGTCAGTTATTCACAACACAATTCATCACATTAGAATTGCACTCACATGCACAAAGCAAGCATTATTTAAACACTCCTAGGAACCTTCGAAAGTCAAGCACCAGTGCGAGCTTGAAGCATCTGTGTGTCTTCGCATATATATTTCCTGTCAGTCCAGAGTACCGCTTCAGAGATACGGCAGCTGCTAGGAACGGCGTGCCGCATAAAACCGCATTCGCGAAGAGCTGCGTCTTCTGTTATGGCATCATTTCCGAACTAGACGATCATAAAAATAAAATAAAATGTCATAAAATAAAATAAAATAAAATATTGTGGGCGCCTCTCGCGCGCAGCAAGCGAAACACGCAATATGAGAGAAAAAGAAGACGCAGTCGGACGCACTCTTCCGCTGGGTGTTCCTTTTCTTCTTCTTTTTTTTTTTTTTGTTGAGAACATTCGGGAAATATGTCAGCCTCCCTCTGTCGCCAACCTTTGCATTTCAATATCACGCTTGCCATCTCCTGTTCCCTTTCCACCCACCTACACACACAAATGTCAGTGAAGCTTTATTCATTCACGGGCTTTGATGAAGAACAAAAATAAAACAGCCTCTCGAAATGCATTTTTTTCGCTTTGGATATGATGTCCATAAACAGGAGCGCCTTCAGAAGTTGACAACAACGGAGACATAGTGCGGCAGAACAAGTGTGGACTTAATAAGCGTCTGTTTACATTCATTCGCGAAAGCACACATTTAGAGAAACGTGGAAGTTCAGATACACTATAGTCAACAGCTTTGCTCGGGTGGCTTCACCCTTCATCGAGAGTGTAGCTTTGCGACGAGGAACATGACGTATATAATTGTTTGATTGATAATTTAGTTTTTTGGTTTCTTGTAATTATTTTACCATACAGCAAGGGCGCGCCTATAGGTGTGGAAGTATTACAGCCAATGTAAATATATCAATATATTGACATAATATGATCACATTAAGAATACCAATAAAATGGCTTATATAAGGTTTTCGCCTTAAAGGGAAACTGAAGCACTTTTTGAAAAAAAAAATACTTTGGAATGTGTAAACACAGTTCCTTAACTGCTCAGTTCGGTGTCTCAGCAAATGGCATTTTTTGGCAAAAAACAGCGGCTGCGGCAGCCGGGCGTCTTAAGAATCTGAGCGAACGCGATGATGTCATCGGTATGCCGTTTCGTATGCAGCAGCATTATTGATGAAGCGTGTCCTCCGCGATTTGCTCCGTAGTAAATCACAGAGGCCACGGTTGAAGATGCGAGAGACGCTTGTTCACATTGCGCTGGGCTGCTTGTCGTTCTTGCAGATATTGTAATCCAGCTGCAGAACTTTCAGTGTCTCTATACTTACTTGAGCCTCCGGTATACATAAACAGCGCTCCCAAGGTCAGTTCATATCGATGAGTGGCGGGAACTTTCCGTCGGAGTGCAGCGCGGCTCCGCCAAAGGAACTGAAGATGACGTGGTTCTGGTTTGTTCGTTTCCTCGCCCCAACTTTCGGCGCACTCGCGTGGGCGGAGCAAGACAAACTTTTGTGTCGTGTATTCTGAAGCGCCTACTTCTACAACCGCGGAAAAAATTACTACATCGTCGACAATAATGTCGGTCCTTGTTAACACACGAAGTATACACTTCAGCTTTGCTTTAATAAGCGCAGTGTTATCTGACGCAGTAGCCCACCAAGCAATACGCGTACGAAGTTCGCTAGGTAAAACGCATTAAAAATATTTCTACCGGTAAATGAAATATCGGCCAACAAGGGATGTCTATGACTGATTAAAAAGCAAGCCTTTAGGGGAGGACATTGGACAAATTGGATGGAGTCCCAATTCACGGTGTACGGGTCTTTTCTTTTCCTCTCTTTCTTTCTTTTTTTTCATTGAGCCGCCACAGCCGGGATTTATTCTTGCAACTTTCTGCTTAGTAGCGCAACGGCAAATTGGTTTCAACAAAAGGAAATAGCGCAAGCTAGATGGTCAGCTCGTCTTCCTACCATTAGACCTTTGGATGAAGTTCGGGTATACTTTAAGAGACACTAAAGATGACTTTAGGCTAAATTGTGCCTTCAGAATGCCGATAATCACTCTGTCCGTGAGCGCTGACGTCGAAAGTGCATGAGAGCTGCTATGGGTCACGTAATATGTGCTGCAATGTGCTTTAAATGTCGCAGTCAAGCATTGCAGTTCGTGATTAATCGTTAAATTTTATTAAATTCTGGAGTTTCACATGCAAGAAACGCAATATGATTATAACGCACTAGGGGGCCGCGGATTGGTTTTAACGGTGTCTCCCAATGTAGCACGGTACAAAGGTTTTCTGCGTTCCGCGTCCATCGATATGCGGCCGTTGCGGCTGAGAATCGAACCCCCTACTTCTTCCACAGATGCGCAACGCAATGGCTGTAGAAGCCACCGAGGCGCGTTTGAGTATATATAGGAATGACCACATTTAATCGGCCGGTGCCGTCATGTGGAAGGGACGTCCTTCGGCGCTGTATCAGACGGCGCATCACCTGCCACATCCGTCCATCGTCACTCCCGACTGCTCCATCTTGCGTTTCTTTCGGCGTACATACGAAGCGACGTCCTTCCTGCTTCGATCCAGCCCCCTTTCCTGGTACTGGGCCATTTGCTGATTGCACTGGCTGCTTCGAAGCAGACCGCGTTGTCAAGATGTAACCGCGTGCGTGTATGCAACAGCCATCGGACAGAATCACCCAATCAGGAAGGTTAAAGAAAAAGGGTGAAGTCATTCTAAGATGACATATTACTGTAGTGCAAATGCGGATGCCCAATATCTCAGACAGAGGAAGCTAGAAGATAACGGAACGCATTTCTTTAACGGCTCCCTCGCTATCACTTGGTGCCTGTGTGTCACGTGTCATCTCCGTGTCTATCGGTGATCGCTTGTTCGTCGCTGTCCAGGGTGGCAGACTCCGCTCCTTTTCTGATCTCATGTGTATCTGCCCTGAATTAACAGTAACAAAGTGCGGAGCTGGCAGATATGACGTACTTTATTTTAGCTAGTTATTTTTTGTTTCTCAGCTATTTCGCTTGCTGCTACTCTCCGCGTCATTTACAACACTGGTTGTTAATCAGGAATTTTACTCCATAGGGATTATTAACGCTGACCTTCAGCTGCAGTTATTTTTTTTAAAGAAATTAGCGCAGCTTGCACTAAGTCGTGCAAGGCTGGATCACAGCAGAGCTGCATGGTGGGTACCTAACTGGTCCTGGCTTGGCTAGGCTTTTACACTCCCGCCTGTCTCTTTCGCACCACTTGATATTCTATGCTATATACATGGCTGTGCTAGCTCTTTTTATCCTTTTTTTAGTTTGTGTCTTTCTATCTCTTTCTCTCTATGTCATTTATTTCTGTGTCGTCTTTCCCTTTCTTTCTCACTTTTTTCCTCTTTCTTTCTATGTCCTTCTTTCTCCCTCTCTCTCTGTAGTCGTTCTCACGCCTTCTATCTTATCACTCTGTTTTCCTTTTCTTTCTATCTATTTCTCACTTTCTCTCTCCCTCTTTGTACTCGTTCTCCCCTCCTCCTCCTATACACACATCCCTTTCCCACTCCCTTGCAATACTATAATATATTCAAGGCTATGCTCTGCTCTGCAAGCGTGCTTGGATGGCCGTACGTTTCAGCTTCTCTTGTTAACCATCCGTACAGAGTGCTTGGGCTGTGACTCAGCGCGTGTCGGTTCATGATGATGATAATTTTCTATCTTAGACACATGGCAAACCTCAACCATAACAGCTCTGCTGTAATAAGTTATGTTTTCCACGAACCAAAGCTGCGACGACCTAATGAACATAGTTTAGATTGTGTACTAAATTGTGCGACTTGAGCTATCGAAACTGCACAGTGGGTTATGATATAAAGATCTCCGCATTGATTTTGACAAAGTGAGATTCCTTAACGATTTGTTCAAGTGCACGGTGTAACGAATGTTTTTGCAATCAGCCTCCATTGGCACTTGACCGCCATGGACGGGAATCGAACCTGCGACCCCGTAATCATGAAGAAAACGCCATAGCTATCCTATGCCACACTGGCGTAGCCTCGAAGCCTGGGAGGTCCAACCCCCCCCCCCCCCGTAATTTCCAATTTTGCTTGTGTACACATACACGCACACATACAAACGCACGCACGAACATGAATAATTTATGGCTGAACCCCCCCCCCCCCCCCCCCCCCACACCCTCCACCGAAAAAAAATTTCTTGTTACGCCGCTGTTGTGCCACAACGTGTGCTAATCACTTAAACGCGGATGATTTGTTCTCTTCGGTGTCTTTTTAATTAATCTTTATGCTTCGCCCCACTTGAATGCAACGTCTAAGGCTTACGAGTCGCCTTCAGCATTTGCAACTCGTTGTTTCAGCAGTGCTTCGGAGGGCGCTCCTCTCACTGTGAATTCCTCCCTCCTGTGGGAACTGGAAGGGGGGCGGTGCACACAAGTGGCCAAGAGCAAACAGCGAGCTAGTCGGGTCATTTCACATGGTCCTTTCGGATTGTGCGGTCCATTAGCTGACGCCCTCTGCACACATCCTAATGGGCCGAGATGGTCTCGAGAGTCAACGGAGCGCTTCAAGCCGGCTCCACGCGGATGTCATGTGCTGGAATTGATCCCTGTTTCTCTAGAACTGTGCAGTGCGGCGAAAGCTACCACTGGCGTGGGCGAATAAGATAACGATTAGCTTAGCGTCACAGTCATTCTGTTGTTGCTCACGACCCTTTGCGCTGTCTTCACAGAGCGCTAGCCAATCCTGGACACGCATACGCAAGTGACATCCGATGGTTATGTTATATCGAAATATAAGTGCTAAACAGCAACGCTCTGTTTAATCATTTCTGGGGTTATACGTGCCAAAACAACATTTTATTATGAGGCATACTATAGTGGAGGGCTCCGGAAATTTAAGCCACCTGGGGTTCTTTAACGTGTACCTAAATTTATAAGTACGCGGGCCTCCAACATTTCGCCTCCATCGAAATGCGACCACCGCGACCGGGATCCAACCCGCGACTTTCGGGTCAGCAGCCAAGAACAGTAAACACTGTACCGCCGCAGCGGCACCGATGTGTTCGAACGCTCTACATATTGTGTGACTTGATTAGTCAGTTTTAGCATGGTGCTACCACTCGTCATTTCTTTGGCATCCCAGCGATTTATTAACTTGTAAGGATGTGAGAATGGCCCTGTTGGTATATTGATACATCGCGCAACTTGTAGCGCACAGAAAGAGGCACGGGCGAACAAAGTGACGAGAGGACGATGCGCTTACTTCCAATATAGAGAGATACTCTTTATTGGAAAAAGAGAGCTTTTTGCCGGCGTCTGTATGACCGCTGGCAAGCTACTCTGTATAGGGATGGGGAATTGGAATGAAAGATTCTAAAAGAGAGGGAAGAAAATAATAATAAAAAAGAAAGAATATAAACAAATACTAACTGTGCAAGTGATTTCGCTAAAAATATTTACAACAAGGATATCAGGTAATTTGAGACTTTTCTATATTGCCACGTGCGTTTCTTATTATCACTTTTGCTGTATTCGGTTTTCGCCCAGAAAGACTGTCATCAACGCTCAGCGCAAACCACGCCTCATTGTTCGAGAAGATTCGCAATGCGCGCAAGACGCGAACACTCGAGCTTATTCTAGAGCTTGCGCGACAACCAGCGATAGCGCTGGAATATTCGACGGCACATGTATATATGCCGACGCGCTTTACCGCTTGTCAGTTCGATGCTATCAGTGTACAGTGTGTATTGCTGCAGTTTGACTTTCCGTTTCCTGGCCACAAGTTCGGCCAAATAAAGTCTCATCTTCGACACGCGGACTGCTGCCTTCGTCGACGTCACGACCACGTGAAAATATGAAATAGTCAATCATTAAAGCTTTCTGACTAGGCCGATTGCTTATAGGTAATTGAATAGTGACTGTGAAACCCGTCGCTGTTTTGAAGGACCAGTTGCGCGGAGGCGCCGAGAGCCCAGCCAGGACTCTCCGCGCCTGCGCGCAACTGGTCAACATATACATGTTTGTTTCAGCTCTGCTCAATAAACATTCTGTTGGAGGTAAGCGCATCGCCCTGTCGTCACTTTCTTCGACCGTGTCTTTCTTGTGCGCTGCAAGTTTCGCCGTGGATTTATTGACGTTGTTGATGCTTATAACGCTGTGCCGGAAAACCAATATTGCGCGTGTGGCGGGAGTGCACGTGTGATCACTTGCGTAATGCATGTGCTCGTGAGTTCTCGTGACGTCCGCTGAGGGCTCTTTAGATATGCACGTGGTTGTATTTCGCGCAGCGCAAAGGCAGTCTTTGTAGAAGCGCACTTGGCGCCACTGTTCTGATGAACGGCTTTGTCGGATGTTCGAATCTCAAGTGTACGAACCTTGATGATTGCCTGTTCCCGAGGGGTTGTGCTGCTCGGCGTGACCAGGCCCATCGAGCCCTACTTACTTTCTTAAAAAATACCGATTTGGCCTCGCTCGTATAGACATTTTTCCTTGTGACCACTTATTCGTGTTTACGTCTGTGTTATTTGTTTTTTTTTCTTACCTATTTTCTTTCCTTTTTCTTTCCCCCCTATCTTCCTTTCCCCAATGTTTCCCCTTTCCCAAATGAGCAGGCAGGCGTTGTGCCCCTTTAGGTGGCAGTTGTCAGCCTGTTCCCTCCCTATTTCCTCTGTGTCTTCGTGTTTTCTATGTATTCAAACCAAATAATAATAATAATAATGGTAAAGCCAAGTGCGGTTCATTGTTAACACGACCGACACAAGCGAGGAAACCACAAACGTTACAACATTCTTATATAGTACGGTTTATATAGTGCCAACATTATTGTGTCCGTCGTGTTAATTTTGTGGCTACTGTTTACGTGTGAGCCAAGAAATTCGGATACGTTCTTCGAACACAAATAAAGCGAGTACCAGCCCCGTAAAGCGGACCGCCAACCGACACATGCTGCATGCTGTGTTGTGTAACATTTGACTCGCTGAATTTCAGATAGGTATTTATAGGATTGAGAATGCTTCCAACCTGTGATCGTCAGTATACAAGAGTGCCAACAGAAAACTTTTCTAGCTATGGTTGCATGGCTGTGGCTCAGCCATATCAGAGGCGCCACGACGACAGAGGTAGTGGCGCCCCATATTGCTTACTCAGACTTCTCTCAGGTAGGAAATGGTCAGTGATAGCTGATGAAGCCTCAGTTTAGGTCTGATCTTACAGCGTACGACTACAGGGTCTTTCAGCTAACTTGCGCCTAGTATTACAAAAAGAAACGCCCAGTATTGTCCTGAGCCGTAAGCAGCACGTCAGGATATTTTTTCCAAGCCGCCAAGCTGAGTAATTAACAAAGATGGCTTAATTAAGATCTTAGTAACTTAGCGAAAAATCTTCGATGCAGAAGTTGTACCACTTGTTTTGAAACGTCGGAATGTTTCATCTATGCTAGGATAACTGCCAATTTGGTAAGCTGAGTAATTCAAAGAGATTACTTTCACAGGCGTGCGCAGGGTTCCTCATCAGGAGGGGGGGGGGCAAAGGTTCATCGCAGCGCCCCCCCTCCCCACCCTACTAAGTCAATGTGTGGGGCACATTTCGCGCCCCCTCCCTCTTAGGTGACTAGAAGGGTCAATGTACGGGGCAGATTTTGCGCCCCCCCCCCCCACCCTGTGCGCAGGCCTATGATTACTTTATTAACCTTTAAAATAGTAACTCTAACGAAAAATATTCAATAGAAAAGCTGTAACGCTTGTTTAGCAACGTCGGATCATTTCATCTATGTTAAGATAGCTGCCCTGTTTAATTTTTTTTCAGCTTTTCTTAGAGTGCGCGAAATTAAAAAGTGGCGCAAGTTAGCTGAAACGCTCTGAAAATTCTTTGCCATAAACTTGACGACTGAACACGTGGATGCATAATTAGTAGTGCTTGTGCGTGCCCGCATTCTTGTTCCACCTTTCCATAGCACAGAAGTTGTTCCTGTAGTGTAATAATAATAATAATAATAATAATAATAATAATAATAATAATAATAATAATAATAATAATAATAATAATAATAATAATAATATCTGGGTTTTAACGTCCACAAACCACGATACGATTATGAGAGACGCCGTAGTGGAGGGCTCCGGAAATTTCTACCACCTGGGGTTCTTTAATGTGCACCTAAATCTAAGTACACGGGCCTCAAGCATTTTCGCCTCCACCGAAAATGCAGCCACCGCGGCCGGTATTCGATCCCGCGACCTTCGTGTCAGCAGTCGAGCGCCATAACGACTAGACCAGCGTGGCGGAGCGTTCCTGGAGTTTGGTAGGCCCACTCAGCCACCAGGGTTGGGTTGTCGATCTAAGTGGGATCTGATAGGGGAGGGAGGATGAACTATCCATTAGGTGTCCAGGCGGTGGCAGCAATGAATTCCGGGAGGGATGTCCTCCGCGGATGGAAAGTGCCGGTGGGGAATGGGCTTATGTTCTGCGGACGGTGGTGACCCACCGGCCTTGCGGGCTCGTGATGTGCCCGTGCAGGAGGGAAACTCGCTGGGGGTTTATCCCCGTGACTCGAGAGACTGGTGCGGATAGACCGGGGAATGTCACATGGCCGGCGGATAAGCGCTCTACTCGGGGTAGCGGGTTCGCTCTTTTATTATTCGGCATGCTCTCGAGGTGCGAGATTTAAACAATTTCATTAGGGACTCATATGTGGTAGTCAGTAGCGCAGCCAGAAATTTTTTTCGAGGGGGGGGGGGGGTTATACTATACTGTATGCGTGTGCGTGCGAGCGTTTGTATGTGTGCGTATATATACAAACATGCAAAATTAAAAATTTTCGGTGGGGGGGGGGGGGGGTTGAACCCCCCTCCCCCCTGGCTACACCAGTGGTGGCAGTAAACTAGCCAGTCATCGTCTTCACAGCCGGTTAGCGATGCTGCAGGCGAAACGCCCTTTATGAAACGCTGAATTTCTTAGAGGGCGTTTCTTTAAGGGAAGCATTTATTTAAGCGCCCCCAACCTGATGCAGTGGCGTAGCCAGGGGATGGCACACCGGGCCTATGCCCCCCCCCCCCCTTTCTCCCGAAATTTTTTTCTGCTATGGTATACAGAGCACAAAATGACACTCGACCACACTTACCTCAACCCCACGTCGGATCATGGGCGTCCCCCCCCCCCTCCGAACCAAATTTCTGCTTACGCCACTGACTGATGTCACGCTTTCTGGTGTGACCGTACACGAAACCTGTCAGACCTTCTGCAATCAACTCCGCACAGCGATTTATTTTACTAGAAAGCATAGAACCACTTTGTTATGACGCGTTTTTTATAGAGTTCGAAAATACGTACGAGGTACGCTGTTTTTTGACGCCATTTACGAAGGTCAAATGTATATACAAGAATTGTAAGAAGCCACAGTCGACAAGATACATGCGGCAAACTACGTTGTCCGCGCAGACTGATGTGACGGAAAACGAGCAAGGCATCATGACAAACCGTACTATCGAAGTTGGTATTGATTGAACAGAATACTGGAACACTTATTTCCGTCGTGCTGCACACGAATCGCCAGCTGAACGCAGTTCCGTAGCCAGGAATTTTTTTTTTCGGGAATGGGGAAGAGGAACGGCTCGACTGGGCTGTGGGTTACGGACAAGCGAGTGTTGTCTTGCGTCGTTTTATGCGATAAGGTATCCTGTGGTGGACAGAAATTTTGGGGAGCGGGCTCGCACCCTGTGCGCGACAACCTGGCTACGCCCCTGTGTGCATGCGCTTGCCATCTGCATATAACCATAGAAGTAGTCGCGGCTGCTAGAAATACTTTAGCTGTCATAACGCTGCTGCTATGGGTCTTTCGTTATTTTAGGTAAAAAATTAGTTCAGTTCATTTTCTTGTTGCATGAGGGGCGACGCTGTACGTTTCTGTATTAATCAAATACATGTTCTGTCAGATTAGTAGAAATCTCGATAGAGAACTTAAATATGCGACTTAGCAGGAAAGGCCGTTCCGGTCTGACGCTGCAGGAAAGAAAAATGAAGCTAAAACAATAGTAATGCGCGAATGTAAGAATGAAACTTGAAGGGGTGCCTGTTCGACAAATAATGTAAGGTGCCTAATGCAGTGAGTCGTAGAAAGACTGATGGAAAAGGCATGGGTGAGCAACACACCGACGACAAGAAAGAAATGATTTATTTGCTTTCGGTTTTCAAGGATGATTGAAGGAGTAGTCAGAATGAATGAACCTTGTTTCGCGGTTCTGGAGTTGTTCGAGGTACATTTCTAGGAACTCTTGATACGGCTTCCAAATGGGTGAGGCGCTATAATAACGTTAAAATGGTATGCGGTGTACACCGGATGGGGTTCCTTAGTAAATCTTAAGCGGTTAAAACGTCCTTGTCGAACAAAGTTCCAAAAAGCACTGCTCTCAATAATAAGCCGAGATACGCCTTCCCAAAGCTCCTTATATACTTACAGACAGTTCGCGATCGCCCTTCGGTAGAGCCTTCGTCTCGTTACGACGCCGATCGTTACCTTGAGTCGCGCAGCGCCCGAGCACCAACTAATGAGCAAACCCATACATGTGAGAAGTTTCGCAAATAGAAGCCCCGCCGCCTGTAACGATGCTCGCCGAAGTCATGTCGACTTGGTGTCCCACGTGACCGGGTCTTACGCCTTACAGGAACAGGCCCGTGTACTTAGATTTAGGTGCACGTTAAAGATCCCCAGGTGGTCGAAATTTCCGGAGCCCTCCACTACGGCGTCTCTCATATTCATATGGTGGTTTTGGGACGTTAAACGCAAGATATTATTATTATTATTAAGCCTTACAGGAACGAGAAGAGAATCAATCTGGGGGCCAGTTCTTGATATACACAACCACATTAACTTATGAAGCCAACGCACAATGATTACAAGGAGGACATAAGATAAGTAATTAGTAGTTTTTAGTTGCACTGTAGTAATTATAAGTTAAAGGGACCTGACAATGGACAAAAAAAAGAAAACAACTATCCGCCGGTGGGATATGAACCCGCAGCTCACGAGTGCGGTGCACTGTACTAGTTTTGGTATACGGCCTGTCCCCCTATCAGTTTCTTGGTTATTAATGTTTGTGTAACGACGACAGTGTTAGCCACGTGTGTCCACTTTCAATATATTTCATCTTATAATGACACTTATTCAATTATATCCAAACTGCTTCCCTGTGCTTACTCTGCAACACGCTAAGAAAGAAAAAAAAAAAAAAAGATTACTCGTAACTCTTCTTGGCGAGTCCGGATTTGCCACACATATGACTCTCTTTAAAGATACACGTTAATCCTCCTCAGGAGAGTCACGCCTCACACGACGACTCTCCGAAGAGAGGTTAATGATCTCAAAAAGATAGATAACGCGTATCTTTAAAGAGAACTATATATATATATATATATATATATATATATATATATATATATATATATATATATATATATATATATATATATATATATATATATATATATATATATATATATATATATATATATATATATATATATATATGTATATATATATATATATATATATATATATATGTATATATATATATATATATGTATATATATATATATATATATATATATATATATATATATATATATATATATATATACATATATATATATATATACATATATATATATATATATATATATATATATATATATATATATATATATATATATAATATGGGTCATTCCATGCCAAATCACCCAGCGTTTTTCCGACCATCACAAATATGGCTGAAAAAATTTCCACGCTTTTCTTGAAGTTCAAAACTCGTTCTGCTCGTTTATTTCTGTTGCCAATAATTTTCCCGCCTGTTTGTGAGAGTCTGTAGTTTTGCGCCGACTGAGCTAAAGGGCATCAAACAATTTTTTTCAAAGGGCGTTTATAGGATGCACTCAATAAAATGGTATTTCCGGCAAGCTAATGAAGTGATGTAACTGTAAAAATAATGACTTATTTATGTATATCGATTCTTCGAGGGCTTTTCGCACGAGCGAAATTGAATAAAGTTGCAAAGTTTGATATTTTTTTACAGAAACAAGGCAAACTCAAAGGGTAGAAATTAATGATATACTGGAAGCTTGTTCGACATACTACAAAAGAAAAATAATTTAGTCGCTGAAGGTGTAGCAAATTGTCTGAAAAAAAATTACGAATATCACTTTTTTTGAGAAAATCTCTGTATTCAGCATATATATATATATATATATATATATATATATATATATATATATATATGACTCACCAAGAAGAGTGACAATTATATATATTTATTTATTTATTGTTAGCGTGTACATAATAGGTCACCTCGTAGCTCTAAGCTCTATACGAAACTTGGGAAACGCGCAGCTATTTAGCTGAGTAGTCTCATTAAAAATCATCAGGATGAAGTGCTTTTTTTTTTTCATTTCTTTATAGAGGCGGCAGCATTTGCATTTCCACTCCATCAGAGTTCAGCAGTCACGTCGGAGCAGCGGTGGCGCAGTGGGAGTCGATCGTTTTTCGGGGATCGATCACATCGCGCGTGACCCGTTGTCTGCCCCGCTCTAACGACGACGCATCTGTATACGCGTGTGCGCCGATACTTTTCGGGAATTCACTCGGGAACTTCGCGGTAGGAGACGGCGCCTCCCTGCTCTCCCAATCAGTCGACTGGTCTGCATAAGGAAAAAAGACTTAACGCAAACAGCAGACATTTCCCACACAATGACAATATACTATATGTATTGTAGGCAATAATGCATGAAACAATGAACTTTTCAGTCTGAAAAAATAAATTAACATGTATCTCCGTGTGGCAAGCAGCCCTTCAGAGGTCCCTCAGTCCCAGTGAACGGACCAATTTGTTTTGTTTGTTCAAGTGTAAATCGGCGCTCGCAAATTACTTTTTCTTCCAATCAGATAAAATGAGCCTATAAAACATCTGCCTACCACTTCCTGTGTGCTTGTTTTAAGAAAATCAATTGTCCAGCGCAGAAATTTCCAACATACATCGCTGATATTTGATCGGTTTGACTGCTCGAAAAAATACCGCATTCATGAGATGCCTGAATCAGAAATCAGCAGAAACCTTGTCGATTGTCTATCTTTCCTTACCATTACACTGCGCTGACCTGCTCCGTTTTATGTTGTCTGCAGTGAAGACGTATGCATACCATTATATATAGCATGATAGCATGTATCGGGCCTCTGTCGTAGCAATCTTTGTTTAGTTGAGCAGTGTTGCCAGCACATACAGCGCTTTCTGGAGTTCAAATAGTCAAGCTCGACCTCGCAGGAATACGCTAATAAAAGCGGCCTGCGATTGCACATCTGTGGACCGTATACCGTGCATCTATTATCGATAAAACTGACGCCTATGCTCCAGCGTGAGTGCCGGCGTAACGTCGGACTATAAGCTACCCTATGGATAACACAATGTAGTCGACGTATGTACGCGCCTGGCAAGTCCGCGTCGTGCAAACAACTATACTTGCACAAAGACGCGGATCCGCCTCGTAACACTTTGTTCAAAGCTAAACTATGCGGCACAGGCAGCTCCTCGCAGGGACCTTATTCTATCTTTGACACTGATTCCATCTCTCCCGTTCATGTCGCTGCGTTTCTTGAGCGCCGCAACATTGACAAATCGTAAGGCTTTGTTTGTCGCATCCTTTGTTATAAAACAGGGATGCTTTCTTTTTAACACAAAGTGTTTTAGGCCGGGGTCCACCAAGACTTCACTGGTGTCATTTCCGTCACGAAAAAGACTTTTGGTAAAAAGCACATGAACAGATGGCAAAAAAAAAGAAGAAAAAGTTACATTGGCGCGGATAACCTGGGAGTCGAACCCGCGACCTCTCGGCCAGCGGAGATAGGTGCCGGACACTCCACTGCGCTACCGACTTTTTTCTTTCTTTTACAGCGAAAGCTGTTATGAGATCATTTCAGCGGCCGTTTTGGCACCGCCGCCGGTGTCCGTAACCACTATCGCTCGAAATAAGAAAAAAAAAAACGGAATAAGAAAAAAATTCCAGGATGGAACGAGGTTCGAACCTGGGCCCTCTGCGTGGGAGCCCATATTCAACCTCTGAGCCATGCCGGTTTTTTTTTTCTTTATTGCCTTCTTGACTACAGGTCAAGATCGTCTAACAATCACACATCATATCCGTTTCATGCGCGTTAATGCATCAAACAAAGCTATCACATCTTCATCACAGTCAGTCGTCTTATACACCTCACGAACTTTGACAACAATTTCCACGAAACACTCATGTACAGATGGAACTTTAACATCACAGTGTCTATACGCTAACAAGCTGCGCCAAACCGAATGGAGACCCAGTAAAAAGATAACATCCAAATGCAGTACAGAACATTCAAAGGGCAAAAAGCGAATTCCGTGTGGATTAAGAGGTAGTTCTATCTTTAAGGTCCTCTGTAATATATCCCAAAAGAATATGGCATTATTACAATCAATGAATACATGTTCAATAGTTTCAGGCCTATTACACAGGAAACACATGCTTCCCCATGGTACATAAATCACTCTATCCTCCAGCCACGTTTTCACTGGCAAGGTTCCTGTATGAAGCTTGAAGAAGAAGGTCTTTACGTTAGGCGGTATCCACATGTTTTTAACTCGTTTTAGAACGTCTTGGCCGAGTGCTTTTTTAAACATTAACCGACAAACGGACACAGCCATGCCGGTGCTTGAAACTGCTTTGCAAAAAGACCCTATACAGGCTTCATGTCGGGAAGGAACCACATTAACATATGCAATATAGCGTACGTGGTAGAAGAGTAAAATAAGCACCAAGCGTCGCACAGCGCGAATTCTGTAACCAGGCGTCACACAATGCGAATCGCGCAACGAGTAGGTTGTTGAATGCTTCCAACCCATTACAAAGGGCTCCGCCATAATTCTTCATCGTCATCAGACACAGCATCAACAAAGTGCGCATAATGCCTTACATGCGTTTAGCAGGTACCACGGCTCTCCGTAGAATGACGAAAAATGGCACAGTGCCTGCTACCCTACTTCTCAAAAATTACAATGATTTATAGCGTAGTGGGTTCCTCGCAAGTGCACTTGTATTGGTTGCCAAGGAAGCCCATAAGCGCATGATCCATTTCCTTGGGGTCTCAGTAAAATTACAATTATTTATAGCGTAGTGGGTTCCTCGCAAGTGCACTTGTATTGGTTGCCAAGGAAGCCCATAAGCGCATGATCCATTTACTCGGGGTATCAGTAAAATTACAATGATTTATAGCGTAGTGGCTTCCTCGCAAGTGCACTTGTATTGGTTGCCAAGGAAGCCCACAAGCGCATGATCCATTTCCTCGGGGTCTCAGTAAAGTTCTTCGCCCACCCCCCCTCTCTCCCACGTCAACGTATGTTATACAGCATAGCGGGAGAGGGAAATAGCGACCGGGCGTCACCCAATGCAAATTACATAACTGGTGGTCCGTTAAAAAACTTCCAACCCATTACAAAGGACTGAGCCATAACTCTTCATCGTCATCAGTCGTCGCGTCAACAAAGTGCACAATCATTTCCTTCAATTATTTTAGGCCCTATACACCACAGTTTTATTTTATTCGTCACCTTGAGTACCACACTTTTTACTTGAGTCGACCAGTAACCCTGTGTTTGGCGCTCTTTGGCTTGAGTTGCCCTTGCGCCACTAAAACCTACCGTCATCATCATCAACAAAGTGCGCATAATGGCTTACAGACGTGTAGCTGGTGCCTCGCTTCTCCGCAGAATGACGAATAATGGCTTAGCAGGTGCTTCCCAACTTCACAAAAATTGTGATGTATGGCGTAGTGGGTACCTTTCTAGTCTACTTGTATTGTAGCCCCAAGAGAGCTTACAACGGGCTCTAAAAACGCCGCTCTTCCAGCTTTCGCTGTGACTGTGCTGCGGTTTCAGCGCAGGCCTGGCGTTTTTTCTTTCTTTTTTTTGTAAAGTCTCGCGCACGTGTGTCGAGCGCCGTGTTGGGAGGCCAATGCGCTACCGACACATATGCACGAGGCTTTAAAACCTGATATATCTCACACCTCTGCGAGACAGACGCTATAATGTGGAACGCATTCGCGCGTTCACGGCTCAAGCTACGAGTTCTGCCTCTCGCGTTCCTGAAGTGCTGTGGGGCTCCCCTTGGCGTTTTCCTCGTCAAACGACGACGCTTTGAATAAGTGCGCGCGGGATTCACCATATACTGTGTCCAGGTGTATGTTAACTACTTCAGCTACCACAAAGGTTTAATCATGATCGTGGATGTTAGTCGTCGATATGAAGATGCGCCACCGGGCGTCAACGTCGGTGCGTCCACGTTAAACGGTGCTACAGCTAACACATCAATCATGTCGTGTCACCGCCCGTGGGTTGCTGGGGCTTTGTCAAGCTGTCATTGGACAGCTTTTTCCCAGCCACGTTTTTTCACCGCAAATGTTTTCGTTTTTGCATTGATTGATTGATTGATTGACTGATTGATACTCATTGTGCGGCTCTCGTATATCAATATGCAATAAACAAGCAACGCCCCGCCACGGTGGTCTAGTGGTTATAGCGCTCGACTGCTGACCCGAAGGTCGCGGGATCGAATCCCGGCCGCGGCGGCTGCATTTCGATAGAGGCGAAAATCTTTGAGGCCCGTGTACTTATATTTAGGTGCACGTTAAGGAACCCCAGGTGGTCGAAATTTCCGGAGCCCTCCACTACGGCGTCTCTCATAATCATATAGTGGTTTTGGGACGTTAAACCCCAGATGTTAATAAACAAGCGACCACTTCTGTGAAGACAAGTTGAACTTTAGTGAGACTTGTCTTCACCGATGTCTTCTTTTTTTTTGCAAGTCAGTGTTAACAGTACTTGATGTGTTCACAGCATTGCTGTTATATATATATATATATATATATATATATATATATATATATATATATATATATATATATATATATATATAATCAACCGGTAGTTCGGCTGTTGCACGGTTTAGGGTACGGAAACACGCAGCCGGGAAACTGTTAAAGGGGTGGTGTCGAGGCGTGTATCCTGCAAACACTGCGCGTCCCAGCGGTGGACGTCAGAGAGCGGTGCGTGCGAAACGAAGCCTAGTTCGCGCGTCGCGGTGCCACCCGATCGCCGCGGCGCGCAGACGTATACGCTTGCATGTGCGATAGTCTGCAGGGGTCGGCAGGAGTGCTATCGGTGCTAACCTGAACACTCAAATTCCGCCATCTTGTCAAACTTCGTAATGGTGGCATTTTAAGCCAATCGGAAAAGCCGTAGCAGACCTCCGGGCCAATGAGACTTGACCAATGGCGGGATTTTACAATGTCCAGAATAGCAAGCCAGACCAGGTGTATAAGCGTCTTTCCTAACCTCATATCACTGGCCCCGCCACGGTGGTCTAGTGGTTATGGCGCTCGACTGCTGACCCGAAGGTCGCGGGATCGAATCCCGACCGCGGCGGCTGCATTTTCGGTGGAGGCGAAAATGTCTGAGGCCCGTGTACTTAGATTTAGGTGCACGTTAAAGAACCCCAGGTGGTCAAAATTTCCGGAGCCCTCCACTACGGCGTCTCTCATAATCATATCTTGGTTTTGGGACGTTAAACCCCAGATATTATTATTATTAACCTCATATCACTATACATAGCTTTATGATAGGCTTCACAGCGTTAGCATTATTTGGGTACGATACGCTATTTTCGTAACGTGGGTACTCAGATAACGTTTAACGCATGCGCAGTGGTGACAAACGCAAAGCTTTGCGTACCCTATTCTAAACTGCCTACTGTTTTTCAGCGCGCCGCTTGTGGATTTTCACGGGTTTGTGTAAAAGCAAGAAAAAGGAAAAGGGAGGGCGAGACGAGATCGAGGCATCCTAAAGGCTTTTGAAGTACGGAAAACGAACTGAAAGAAAAGAGACACAACTTGTGGTAGCGTCGACCGGTGTTGAGACCACCGCGGGTTCAGGATTAGCGAGCCAAAGGGACGCGTCCCCTGTCGCTGCTCACGTGCAGCGCACCGCTCCGCGCGCGCTCATCTAATTGAGCGCCGCTCGGCAAAAGTGTTCGATCTAACACAACAAACACTTTATTTGCCTTTATTTGCAACACACAGCACAACGTCCATCAGGGGCGTAGGCAGAAATTTTTTTCGGGGGGGGGGGGGGCACCTCCTTGATCTGTAGTGGGGACGAGCAGGCAGATGTGGTCGAGTGTCATTTTCTGCTCTGTATGCTATGGCAAAAAAAAAAATTCGGGGGGGGGGGGCACGGGCCCAGGTGTGCCCTAACGTGGCTACGCCCCTGACGTCCATTGCTGGGACGCGGGGAAACAAAGGGCTTCCGCACGCGGACGGTATACACCCGCGACAACGTCGCTGCTGGCAATGGCGACACCCCGCTCGGGAAAAGGTCCCTCGAGGCTATGCTGCTCACTCTCGCGATGACCACTCGACCTGGTCACGAGAGCTAGGGCAAATTTCCGTACGCGTGGGCATCCGGCAAGGGCGGCTCAGAGTAGTACTATGGTCCCTTACTAGTAGTACGACCACGCACGAGCACTAGGCGCCGCTCTTCGGCTTAGCGTACGGAACTGGATCTAGCAACGAGGTAAACGCGCCCGCCGATGGGGCCAAGGCACCCAGGCAGGCTACAGCCCGGCGATTCCCAAAGGGGATGTCGGACAAGAAGAAACGCGTGCTTACCAATGGCGTAGCCAGGGGGGTGGCACACTGGGACCGTGTCCCCCCCCCCCTCCCCCCCGATTTTTTTTTTTTTTTTTTTTTTTTGCCATGGCATACAGAGCCCAAAATGACACTCGACGACATCTGCCTGCCCGGCCCCCTCTTCAGATCAAGGAGGTGCCCCCCCCTCCCCTCTTGAAAAAGTTCCTGCCTAGCGCCGCCCGAGGAGAGAGAGAGAGATCCCGGCAGTGATGCCAACGTCAGTCAACGTTTTATCCCTAGATTGGTCACGAAAAAACCCTAGATTACATAAAAAATCCCTAGATTATTTTCAGAAGCGTGAGGAGCTGGGCCAGTTGGTTCATGTTTAGGTGCGAGAAAAACCAGCAAAACTCAAAAACAAGGGCGAAGGAAGAGGGCACATGGTGTGTGTGCTTGAATGTGCCTTATTCTCTCGTCCTTGGTTTTGAGTTTCGTTGGTTTTCTCGCACCTAAATATAGATTATTTTCTTGTCATTAACTTGGCAATAAAATTTCCCTAGATAATTTTATTTGTCACTGATTGGGCATTACAGCTTTAACAAAGCCTCCACGCAGTTCGTTCTTTCGTCCGTTTGTTCTCAATCTTGTAAAATAAACAAGGTAAAAACTGCTTATTAGCAACTATTGCAACTCATTTTTTTTTACATTTGCCGGCGCGGTGGTCTAATGGTCATGGCGCTTGACTGCTGGGTGTTTTATACAAATTTTGCGGCCAAAATTTGTATATAGAAATTTTGCGGCCAAAATTTGTATATTTTTTTCAGGCGAACACATTTTTTTCCCCGCAAAACTAACTGCGATACCATTGTTCTGGGTGTAATGCCTAGACCTACAGTAAATTTCATCAAAATCGGGAATGGTGACCGGGACCTCGTGTTCGATCTTATCTGGACACACCCTGCTGATCTGAATGTAGCGGGATCGAATCCCGGCCACGGCGTGCTTCGATTTAGGTACAGAACACCAGGTGGTCGAAATTTCCCGAGCCCTGGACTACGGTAGGGTGGCTTAACTACGGCGTCTCTCATAATCATTGTGGAGTAACTGCACATAAATAGTCAATAGATGGCGCCAGAGATGTAAGGTCAATGACATAAAATTATTGCAATATTACTCTGTGGTCAATGGCGAGTATTCGATGACCGCGAAACCTATCAAATGCGTTTCGCACGGAAACTCTGCACTACTTAAAGGGGCCCTGCAACACTTTTCCAAGTAACCATCGAAGGACTTCATTCATGGAGTTTACTATCTCACGAATCGACCGCCGCAAAAATTTTTAGAATCCGTGAAGTGCGAGTGGGATTGAAGAGATTTGGCGCACGCTGCAATTCCAGCATCTTTCCTCTCGTCCCGACGAGCGTCCTACAGACAAATCAGGGAGGGATGGCAGGCGGGAAAGAAGTTACGTTACGCGCGCGTCTTGACCTTGAGCACTTTTTTTTTCTTAGAACGCGCGGCTTACTTTCAGATCACGAGCGAGCGCGCGTGCATGTGGCGGCCTTTTGCGGTGGCCGAGGGATTCAGCGTTGCATGATTTGCATCACAAACACAGGGACCCTCTTTTACTGGCTGATAGTCATTAGGAAACATTAGGAAACAACGAGGGGGGGGGGGAGGAGGGGTTCTTGTATCAGCAAACCATCGGTGACGTTATATGAATGTGAGTTTGAATTTTTAGACCAGCGCGTGTAACTTTCATGTATATTGTTGTTGGGCTCGGCTCGCTTCTTGCCTCTATCCGTACGCAAGCTTCAGGGGCGTAGCCAAAGGGGGACCCCCCCCCCCCGAAAATTTTCAATGTTGCTTGCGTATATATACAAGCACACATACAAACGCACGCACGAACATCATAAAGTATGGTTGAACCTCTCCCCCCCCCTAAAAAAATTTCTGCCTACGCCCCTGGCAAGCTCTACGTGTTCTCTCAGTTTGCGCATGCGGGGAACTTAGGGGGGTTGATCATATAAATGTTGTTTCTGCAATAAAAAGTTTAGTTGTGAGTGTCGGCGCTGTTTTTTCGCTTCGCTTCTTTTCTCTGTCCGTGTGTGTGGTTGCGCTGCCGGTAAATATGATAATCATCCTTTGTACTTTGGATCAGCCTCACAGTTGACCAAGTGTTTTAGACACATACTTTTGCTTTCTTTATGCTTGGTTGACCTTGCTCAGTCTTCTGGTTCAGAAGTTGCCATTTGATATGGAGAAACGTTGCACGGTGAGCTTGGCACGTTTTTAATGCATTATACGGCAAAATTGCACTGTTTCAAAAGCAGGAATGACTCTCGGCGCCCAAGATAACAGACGCGTCCCGCTAAAAACTCGCAAAGGCAAAGTTTCGTTTTTACTCCAAGAGTGCAGCATACTAGAATATCACGTTACGGAACTGCAGCAGCTGTCGCCACGTCTCTGCCAAGCAGAACAACGACACGCTTTCAAATAAAAAACAGAAAGTTGCAATAACTATTGTTTTAGTCTTCTTTGTTGAATAGACGTGGTAATGCAGTAGAGTCTATTGCTAGGCCACATAACGCAACATTTACGAAGCCCCACAAAAATCCCTAGATTTTACAAAAAAGACGGCAAATAATCCCTTAAAGACAGCAAAAACCCCTACAACTAGAGCGCGCGCGCTTCTCGGTTCACGCCGAATCTCGCGGCTCCGAGACCGCGCGCAGCGCCACCACGACAGGGTGGCTAGCCCTAACCACGAGAACCGGCGCTAGAGTGACTCTACCGGCGCATTGCGAAAGATGTCGCAACTTGCCGTCGCGGGAGAACGTGAGAGGGAAGGGATTAGTAGAACGGCGAAATGCCCGCGCAGAGGTTTCGGACGCGCCTCGGATCCCACAAACGCTAAGCTAAAAAGAAAGCGTCAGAAATCACTGGCTACCACCAAATTTTGTGCCGCGAAGGTTGGCGGAAGGAAGGAAACGCCTCGAAGTATGAGGGTTCGGTTCCCACCGGCGGCATGCTGCTTCTTCACCCACATTAATTCATTTCCTTTGTGCGTCAAATAATTACTGCCCCTCAATTAAAAACCACAAATAACGCCCCATGTGTTTTTCTTGGCTTCATTACCTGTTCACTTCACTAGGTCATGTCTAACAAAGAAAGAACCGGGCCCATCGACCCATTCCTCTTTCGTTCATAGAAAACCAAGTTTTTCTAGTGACTACTGATGTAATCGGGGTTCTGCCCAGAAGACCGGAGCCAGCCAAAGTCCCGGGGAGATGTCGAGGAGAGGAGCCGGTGCGGTTGACAGGAGTGTTTATTTACATTTTATACAGGTTCAAGGTAGCGTGCTACTTCAATGTTTCTGGTAGCATCCCTCGAGCGTCTCTGTGCTCGTGTTTTAAAGTCCACGTCTTCCCAGGATCCCTTGCTGGGGAAACAATGGAACCCAGGATTGTCCAATCAAAATGTGCTCTTCACCTCCGCCCTCGATATGGGAGGCGGAAACACCGCCTTCTTCCAAACCCAGGGAAGGCGGAAGAGGCACGCCCAGTTCGTACCATGGCGAAGGAAAAACACTGCACAAACACTGCACCAGGCGCATGACACAGCGCAGCGCGAAGATGTTGGGTTCTACGTAGAAATAAATTCCGTAATCCGTTTCAATGAGGAGTCAACGGCGCCAGGAAAACCACGGCTTGTGGAAACAGCGGTATTAGTTAGGCACCATGGAGAACGTGGGAAATGCCTCCCCAGACTGTTCTCAGTCGCTTGGCTCATTGTCCGCGGCATTTCGACGAACAAAGACGTACTGAGATAACCACCCTTTTTAAGCCGTTTTGACTGTAAACAGCCTTTCATAGGTCGCCAGTCGGTCGGGCGAGTTCCAAGCGTTCTACGAGTAGAGGTGGCTGCGCCGCAAAATTCCAAGTACGGCTTGCTTTGTTGTCGCTTTTGGGTTCACCTCTGGGAGCGCTGTCCAGCAACCGTCTCACGTCTAAGCGGCGCCATGTCAGGAAGCCCGTCCACCGCCCCTGGAGGTCTCGAAGGGGATGCAGCACCAAAGCACTCCGCAGAGACCGTAGGCTTCCTCCTTTGAATTCGTTGACGTAGGCGGAACCCCATCTTTGGACCTGGACAAAGGCTTGCAAGCGCCGGAAATGAACCAAGCAAAACCCGAGGTACAACAAACGGAGAGCACTCGACTGACCTCGAGAAATGCCAGGTTATATTCTCATATAAAAATTCCCTCAAAATTTACTCGCTCGTGAAAGTCACAGATCAATTAACAAAACCATAAGAAACACAGACATGCTAAACATGAACAAAATCAATAGCCTAACGTTTTGTATCGTTTCCAGAGAAAGCCACATCCTCTAAGGCACGCAGGTGCTACGGGCGATACAATAACGAAAGGGAGTGATTTACACAATACACTAGTTACATGTCCTGAACTCAAAACACAAATAAAAGAGTGTCTAAAGCTTTGGTGTTAAACTGGAAAGGCACGGCTGGGTCAACAGCGTTACTGACACTTGCCCAACATCGTGGTCCAAACAACAAACCTCAGCTTTTGCGGCAATTCTTACAAATAAAGCAGCTCTCGCGATAATTTTTCCCTATTCGCTCCTACACAGAACGCGCGCGGAAAGAACAATAAACAAACAAAACTAATTTTCGCGCGGCTCTGCAAAAAGCACGGGGTGATGTTATGAGGGGGCGCGCGCGACTAAACTGCAGAGCCGAGCGAAGGAGACGGCAGCGAGAGAGCACGCGCCAGCCGACCCACGGAGGTCTGGCCGTTTTTAAGTGCAAAGAACTTTTACTGATGATGATGATCTGTCTTCCGAACTCGTTCCAAAGAACCCGCAACGCGTTCAACTTGTTGGCGGCGTTGCGCACGCCCGAGATGGGGCTCAGGTTGTTGTCGAACCACAGTCGATCGCACACCGCGCAGCTATATCCGAAGCTGCGGTCCAGGAAGTCTCGCTTGAAGCGCGCGTCCGGCCGATCGAATTCGAGGGCCCGCGCTCGCTCACGCATCGCGCGTCCCCGCGCCAGATCGGCTTCGGAGTGCTCGGCTCGCATCGCACGCTTTCGTTCGGCGTCTCGCCGCCGGCCTTCATCACCACAGGCAATGCGCGGGGCGCGCGCAGCCACGGAGCGGAGGGCGGAGCGCGCGCAGTCACGTGGGGCGTGACGTCGCTGCTCCGTTGCTACAGACGCTACTCTCCGCTCCTCGCGCCGTTGCTATGGGACGGCGGATTCAGGGTCGCTTATAAAGTGCATTCGCACTTAAAACTCGCACAAAGCCTATCCTCGCCTATCCTTCTCGCAAGCTTCGAGCTTACCTAAGGTTCCGCCATCCAACACGTGGGACACACTGCGTCCACACATGACACGCAACGGAAATGCCACCAGCACTTTTTAAGTCAGCTGTCATAATCCTATTCAGGGCACCCATCTCTTAAGCCCTTAAAGCGGGGGACAGACGGTCCGATTTTCCATGCGATCCGACGGCCAACGCGGCGGTGGGGGAGAGGGAATGGTGGCTGTACGATGCTATGAAAGGTCACCATTCCGGTTTCCCCTTTGCCGTGTCGGACGTCGAATCGCATGAAAAATCGTACCGTCTGTCTCGCCCTTAACTCGCTCGGATGCGTGTCACTAACCTTTGGATAGCTAACTGCAGAATGCATATCGGCTAACAAAAAAAAAAAAACCACAGAGCGCTAAAGAAAACAATGTTCAATACTAGCTGAACTAAACCGTCAAGAGTCGCGAGCGCTACAAGGAAAATTAATTCCTAACTAAAATCAACAAATAAAAAAATCTTTCCGCAAATCCTGAGCCGACATTCCATGAAAAGTTAACAGTTGTCCTCAACAACTTTTCAGGCGCACTCGCGGTGGTCGCGCACAAAAGGCTTTTCTCGTCAAGCGGGGTGTACGATACGCATGAACGTTAATCACCCCCTCGTCGAGCCTCACTACTTTCCCTGAAGCGAACTTGTCTTTGTCGCCTCCTGCCACGTCGCGAAGGTCGCCGACCTCGCGGTTATCGCGGTGTCGCACCTGTTTCAACGTTCCGCGAAAGGGACAATGGGAAGCTCCTTTGCCCTCCGACCCCCTCTGCGAACCATGCGCTTCTCTTTTCTTTTTCTTTCGACGGCTCGGACGCATGCCGTAGAAACCTGTCAATGGTGACAATCGCACCTTTCTCGCCTTTTTGCGCCGACGTTTGAAGCACTTTCTCAAACGCTGCATCTTCGCTGCATTTCTGCCTTTCGGACGCTTTCTCCTTTTTGCCCGCTTCTTGGTGCAAACTCTGGAGCCCTTCGTCCGCCTGCGATGCTCATCAGCATCAACCCGCACGTCAGCTGTATTAGCTGTATCGCGCTTACTGTCTCGATGATTGCGCATCAATCCATCCCCCGACCGATTCCGCGTACAATGTGCTGCGCTTTTCCTTTCCTTCTGGCCTCTCGGACGCATCAAAGCTGCAACCCTGTGGTCAACAAAACAAAGACCCTTACTCAGAAGTCTCTCTGAGTGACCCGAAGTCAAATATAGACAATGCTTGGGTAGGTTTAGTGACACGGCAACCTCCGTTTCGAGCTGTCCGAAGGGTCCCTCACTCTCGACGCGGCTATCAACTTCAGGATTAGCAGCGTTTAACCCTTCCTGAATCGCGCTGTGCTTCATTTCAGGAGCGGACTTACGAGCTGTCGGACGCGTCAAAGCTGTCACCGTGTGGTCAACAAAACAAAGGCCCTTACTCAAAAGCCTCTCCGAGTGACTCGAGGTCAAATAGAGATAACACTTGGGCAGGTTTTGTGACCCGGCAGCTTCAGTCACGGGTAGCTCGAATGGTCCCGCAATCTCCACGCGGCTATCAACCTGTGGATTAGCAGCGTTTAACACTTCCGGAGTCGCGCCACGTGACATCTCAGGAGCGAACCTATATACTGTCGGACGCGTCAGAGCTTCTACCGACTGGTCACCAAAACAAAGGCCCTTACTCAAAAGCATCTCCGAGTGACTCGAAGTCAAATACGGACAATGCTTAGGCAGGTTTTGTGACGCGGAAGCTTTCGTTTCGAGCAGTCCGAACGCTCCCTCAACCTCCACGCGGGCTACCGGAAAACGCACACTTTGCTCTTCAACTATCGTTTCTTTCTCGCCACTCGCGCGTTGTTTGTGGCTTTCAACCCGTGGATCAGCAGCATTTACGGCTTCCTGAACCTCGCTGCTCTTCATCTCCGGAGCAGACTTACAAGCTGTGGGACTCGTTGGAGAGTCAGCCGTATGGTCACCAAAACAAAGGCCCTTTCTCAGAAGCATATCCGAGTCATTCGAAGAGGGATAATGCTTGGGCAGGTTTTGTGACCCGGCAGCCTCAGTAACGGGTAGTCCGAACGATCCCACAATCTCTATCTGGCTATCGACCTGTGGATCTTTAGCGCTCTCTGCTCCTTTAATTTCGCTGCTGTCCACCAAAGAGAGAACGTTCCTGGGCTTTCGGCAAGCGAACGAAAGGTGACCAGGCTCCTGGCAACGGCGGCAGACGACTGGCTTTCTAGCAGGGGCGTAGCCAGAAATTTTTTTCGGGGGGGGGGGGGGGGGGTTCAACCATACTTTGGTATGTCGTGCGTGCGTTTGTATGTGTGCGTGCCTATATACGCAAGCAAAACTGAAAAATTTCGGAGGGGGGGGGGGAGGGTTTGAACCCCCTCAACCCCCCCTTGGCTACGCCCCTGCTTTCTAGCCTCAAGCGCCTTCTGCTTCTCTTTTTCTTTTGAGCTACTCGCTACGGCTGTGGTCTCGTCTGATTCCCTAGCTTTGCGCGTATGCCTTAAACGCTGTCGGAATGCTTTTGGTGACAAGTGACGATTGCCACACAGCGCCTCTTTGACCTTCTCATACGCTTCAGCGTCCTTTCTGCTGAGTCTAGCTATTACAGCGGCGGCCTCGCGCGGGAGAAGTGCTAGCAGTTCTCGTGGCCAACTTTCGAGGGGGATTCCGGCATACTCGCATGCCCACTCAAAATTAATAAGAAAAAGTGCGATGTCCAAGCCGACTTCGAACGGCTGCAAAAGGTCTACCGCCTTTACCGACACCCTCCTACGTACTTCCGCGGCCCTTTTTTCGTTTTCCTCGGCCCACTTTTTGGTTCTCTCGGCCTCTTTTTGCCTTTTTTCTACTTCTTCCCAGCACTCCTCAATTTCGTCCTCATCCGCACCGCATTCCTGAATTGCCCTAATCAGCTGCGGCTCTCTCTGACTTTCCCCCACCTCAATTCCCAGCTCTTCACAAAGTAACAAGAGGTCTAGTTTCTTTAGTTTGGCCACCAAATCCATGGTTTTCACGAGCGAGGACTTTCTTACAAGCCGTGACGTTAGGAAGCGAACAAGCGAAGCCTAGACGCACGGGAACATGACTGCAGGTTTAGAAAACACAAAAGCTAAAACCTGGCAAATCTCAATGAAAGTCAAGCACTCACCATCGCTGAAGCCCGAGTCAAGATATCCCACCGCTGCCACCAGTTGATGTAGTCGGGGGTCTGCCCATAAGACCGGAGCCAGCCAAAGTCCCGGGGAGATGTCGAGGAGAGGAGCCGGTGCGGTTGACAGGAGTGTTTATTTACATTTTATACAGGTTCAAGGTAGCGTGCTACTTCAATGTTTCTGGTAGCATCCCTCGAGCGTCTCTGCGCTCGTGTTTTAAAGTCCACGTCTTCCCAGGATCCCTTGCTGGGGAAACAATGGAACCCAGGATTGTCCAATCAAAATGTGCTCTTCACCTCCGCCCTCGATATGGGAGGCGGAAACACCGCCTTCTTCCAAACCCAGGGAAGGCGGAAGAGGCACGCCCAGTTCGTACCATGGCGAGGGAGAAAACACTGCACAAACACTGCACCAGGCGCATGACACAGCGCAGCGCGAAGATGTTGGGTTCTACGTAGAAATCAATTCCGTAATCCGTTTCAATGAGGAGTCAACGGCGCCAGGAAAACCACGGCTTGTGGAAACAGCGGTATTAGGCACCACGGAGAACGTGGGAAATGCCTCCCCAGACTGTTCTCAGTCGCTTGGCTCATTGTCCGCGGCATTTCGACGAACAAAGACGTACTGAGATAACCACCCTTTTTAAGCCGTTTTGACTGTAAACAGCCTTTCATAGGTCGCCAGTCGGTCGGGCGAGTTCCAAGCGTTCTACGAGTAGAGGTGGCTGCGCCGCAAAATTCCAAGTACGGCTTGCTTTGTTGTCGCTTTTGGGTTCACCTCTGGGAGCGCTGTCCAGCAACCGTCTCACGTCTAAGCGGCGCCATGTCAGGAAGGTCGATCATAACACCGCTGAGAGCGCAGCACGTAGCAGGGTGTACGAGCCGCCAGCTGCGATGGCTGTCGAGATAGCGCGTGCGTCAGCGATCGCGACCGGCCCTTAGATTCAAAGTTCAAAGTTGCTGCTCTATCCATCTATCTAGCCGCCTACGTCTGGCTGCTGTCATAATCACCTCGTTAACTTGGTGTAGAGCAAAATTGGCAAGACAGGGTAAAAAATTTGAAGAATATGACTGTCGGGTCATAACATGAATAACGTGAAAATCATGTCGCGTACGTCGTGAAAACATTCCTGCAGACAGGTGTGGCACGTACCGTTTTACCATGGGCCGCGGTGTACGGCTATGCGCCACAGGTAACTGACAGTTTATATCTACCCAGGAACGGCGAAAACAGACATTGAAAATTTAAATGTGAGAGCGTTAAAAAAACTGACATCGGCAGCGTTGACCCGAAGAATAGAAAGAAAAAAAAATTGCGTCCCAGCAGGAATCGAACACAAGCATTCTACGTGGCAATGAGGTGCTCTACGACAGGGCCACGTCAGGTCTATAAACTGGTTTGGAAAAACAGCCTATGGAGGCGTAATGTAGGTGCAACGTGAATTGTGTTTGTGATGCTGGCTATCTAATTTTACAAGAAAGCAATAAAAACTATATATGTACCCCTACGATACAGGCGTCATATCAGGTTAACGTCTGTGGTTATAGTGTTGGAGTTTAACACAGTTAGCTGTTAGACCTTACGCACGAAGCAAATTTGCATGTGTGTTTTCGATACCGCGAATTAACATGCCTAAGGGCAGGCTTTCGAATGAAAAGATGTTAGCTTCGACTATCGCTGCGCCAGCCTATTACAAGACAGCAATAAGGTTGTCTGAGGAAGAACAACGGTCCTCCGGCTGCCCTAGGGCCTTATGCCTTTTCAGAAAATCTTTATAGCACATTCTCTTTTCATGCGCCGGTTCGTACCTGTACCTTTAGGAGAGCAATAAGGAATGCAAGACCCCCATTATTTTAATGCTTATTATTTGCGTACAAACTCATTCAAAAAGGGACAAAATAAAGGCTGATTAAATGATGTCTTTCACAGATATAGCAACGAGTTCTGCGATGATAGCCATGGCTACTAGTGGTGTGAGACAACCTGTTTATGATTACTATTGAGGAGACCTTGGCTTGTCCTGCTGAACAGTGTGAAAAATGCTTGCTGTATCGGTGAACTCCGTGGGTGAGAAGTACGAAATAAAAATTCCCCATTTCATCCACGACTAAACGATCGCCGTGGCTGCAATGAATAAACATGTTGTTTTTATGGCTCCCGCATTTGCCAACTTTTTCATCGTTATCAGAATCTGTCGGGTAAGTGTGGTATTCTGTCCACATGATGTCGCCGCGAACTTCGGGAAGGAATATACGTACTTTTTGCAGCAGGTATATTGGATTACCATGCGCATGTGCGGAAGTTTGGCCTTTCTTACAAGAACACGTTTTTACATAAATATTCCATTTGATAGACAGCGCTGGGTCCCGACGTTGTATATTCGAATCATTTCCTAGCGAACCAAAGGCACTTTGACCGTTTCTGTCTGTGTACCTACCTAAGACAAAAGTGATGTTGATGTTCTTGAGGAACACTCGACTTAACCGAAGTTTGTCAATGACTATTTTGTGTATATATGTGCGTTTGTGACTGTACGTACCATTTGTGTGTATATGTGATCGTTGTTATACTATATTCATCACACGGCGCCTGGAGTAGCAAGCCAGGCGACTAACCAGGCCAATCTCTCCGGGAATTTCATTAAAGATTATTATCTCTCTCCCTTCAGTCACGGTGTACACATTTGTGTACGCGAAATTCAGAGGCGCGTCACACGCCGCGTGTTCTTTCAGACGGCCTGAAACACAGCGTGCATATTCGTACAGGCTTCATGAGGGGACAAATAGCGATCATTTAACTTCACTCTGCTGGTATTTCTGCAGAGGATCACTTTGCTGGAGACACTACCATGTTAGACGATCGTTCGACGTGCCACGTTCCAGGACCAACGTCAAAAGTATTGTTTTTCTGCACTTGAAACGAATACAACCAAAAAACAAACTGTGCATGCAATTCGGGCCTAATAGTTGATTCTTTTTCATGCAAGTATTAAAGCAGAGCGATGGAGGAGGAGGAATAAACTTTTTTAACAACCAGCAATTTAAGTTCCTTGGCCTAGGCCTCCCACGTGGGGACGTCGAGCCCGCGAGGCGGCGAAGAGGCAAGAATGATGGAAGAATAATTATATAATTAGCTGCACGCTAATTAACATTAATACTGAAGCTCACACAAAACACCACATTCATTCATTTTCTTTCTTGGAATGTATACTGAGTGCCTTCGAATTATGCCATGCGAATTTGGCGCATTTGCAGAAAGTGAATCATATATAGTGACTGCAGGGGCAATCTAACCGCCTACGTCTGGGCGCCCTCGCCCAGTCTCCATAACTTGGCGCATAGCAAAGTTGATAATGGAGGGCATTGGTCTATGCCGAGACGAAGAACAGGTCATTAGATGAATAGCGTGAGATACTTGTCGCGTACGTCATGAAACCCTTTCTTTCAATCACGTGTGATACATACCCGTATGTCACAGCCCATGGAATGCGGGTCCAGGTTCCCGAGTGAAGTATCTGTTCCTTGCTTAACCCGTATGTGCCCAGTGTCCTACATTTAGGACGCTTCTTTGATGCACTCCCCAGTACATCGCTATTTCTTTAGCTGATGAGTAGCGCCACTTACAGCACATCAATGTGTGGTAGGCGGCGCTAGTCATCAGCTAAAGAAATAGCGATGTTAGAGTGCATCAAAGAAGCGTCCTATATGTAGGACACTGGGCATTATTGGGTCAACAGAAATAAACAGTTGGCGGCCTGCGCTCGTGGTGTTCTCTGTGCTCCTTACTCGTGTGCAAGTCTATTTGCGCAGTTTATTAACGTCTAAAATCATATGTAACGACGTCGAGGTCACACTACAACGTCCTAAGTTGAAATTCGAGAGTTTCTAGGTAGGCTACTTGGTTTACGTACATTATGGCGAAGCCACACGGAGGACGGGGCTGAAAGAAGAAAGAGAAGAACGCCCCGCTTTGTGCATTCTTAGATTACGGCGCTGTTTCCCCGTAATCTATTAAATCTTACTTCATAATGTTTTGAGGCAGGGAATTTAAAAAATTCGGCAGATTCCACGTACGTGGGAGATGATGTTATGCGAAGCATGCGGCAGGAAGGTGGCTGTGGGGTAATTTATTTACTGAGTGAAACAAAGTGACGCGAAAAATTTGTATAAATTTGATACGCACACGTATATGTTGAAGAGCCGCATATATGTTGTATAAGCAGTTGTTTACATTTGGGTAGCGCTGCCAACGGCAATGTGGGTATTACCAACACCAGAAGCTGTAAGCTGACATGTAGTCCTTATACTTGTCCCTCATGATGAAGAACGCACGCACGTTTCACGAACCCGTGTGCATGTGTGGAAGAGGTTCTTGGCAGTTCTTGAACAATGTCATTATCGCCGTGATAGGTCAGCACCAGCAGTTGGTGGTCATGACTTGTTGTCGGATTCCGTCGTGATCGCGGTGACGAGCGATTCATGTGTAGTGAATTATGAGGTATAGTACAGCTGTTGGAAATCGTGGATGCCTCGGTCATTTCGTCGACAAATTGTCTGTCGATAGAGCCGGCGACATGTCGGAACCTGAAGTTAGCCTTCGCGTTGGTGAGTTATAGGCCGTCGAGGCTGGTAAGCCTGGATAGGGCTACGTAGACCAACATCAGTGGATGGCACTTGTCGTATTCGTGGACTACCTGGGCGTATGTGGCCTACGTAGCGTAGTCTACAAAGCGGCTGTCCATAAATCTGGCATCATCATCAGTGAGCTTGAGGATATCACCCAGCCTTGTAAGAAATTGAGAGGACACTGCATCGTTCTGGCGGACTAAGTGCACTTTATGGTGCAATCACATGAATATCATACGTAACTTTTGTCAGTGTATTCCACCGGGGTCGCGCAATGCTTCAATATAGCGCGCTGAATCATAGGAATACAAATGTAATATTAATCAGACTACTATAAACGCGGAGCCAACACTGGAACCACAGATGTTGATCTGATATGACGTCTGTATAGTAGGAGTACATATGTAGCGTTTATTCCTTTCTTGTAAAATTAGATAGCCTCCACCAAACCACAACTGACGTTGCACCAATATTACGCCTGCATAGGCTGTTTTTCGAAAGCAGTTTATAGTTTATAGACCTGGCGTAGCTCTGTGTTAGAACACCTGATTGCCACGCAGAATGCTTGTGTTCGATTCCTGCTGGGATCCTAATTATCATTCTTTTCATTCGTCGGGTCAACGCTGTCGATATCGCTTATCCTTAACGCCCTCGAATTTAAGTTACCAATATCTGTTCTCGCCGTTCTTGGATATATATAAACTGTCATCATCTGTGGCGCACACCCATACACCGTGGCCCGTG
Source organism: Rhipicephalus sanguineus (assembly GCF_013339695.2). Lineage (NCBI taxonomy): Eukaryota > Metazoa > Arthropoda > Arachnida > Ixodida > Ixodidae > Rhipicephalus > Rhipicephalus sanguineus. The sequence continues at coordinate 13,644,398 of NC_051179.1, forward strand.
GTGATCGGTTATGTGCTACATGTGTCTAGAGGAAAGAATGTGACGACGTACGCGACAAGAATTTAACGTTATTCATGTCATGACCAGACAGTCAAATATGTCAAATCCTGTTACGCTCTCATGCCAATTTTGGTGTACACCAAGCTAAGGAGGCGATCATGAGAGCACCCAGGCGTAGGCGGCCAGACAGACAGACAGACAGACAGACAGACAGACAGACAGACAGACAGACAGACAGACAGACAGACAGACAGACAGACAGACAGACAGACAGATAGATAGATAGATAGATAGATAGATAGATAGATAGATAGATAGATAGATAGATAGATAGATAGATAGATAGATAGATAAATAGATAAATAGATAGACAGACAGACAGACAGACAGACAGACAGATAGATAGATAGATAGATAGATAGATAGATAGATAGATAGATAGATAGATAGATAGATAGATAGATAGATAGATAGATAGATAGATAGATAGATAGATAGATAGATAGATAGATAGATAGATAGATAGATAGATAGATAGATAGATAGATAGATAGATAGATAGATAGATAGATAGATAGATAGATAGATAGATAGATAGATAGATAGATAGATAGATAGAAACGCTTAACGTGGCAAAGGTTCGCTAAGAAATGCTTCGCATTTAAAAAGCAGCCACCACCAGTGCAAATGTCAAGTGCCACAAAGTTACACTACTGCGGCACCAACCACCGTCACTGGCAAGAAAGTATAACCGTAATTGATGAGAAAAGCTGTTATGGTATTCATGACTCAACGGCAGTTACACGTATTTTGTAGCTTGAAATCTAGCTACCAAGGCAGCATTCTTTGCCAGGGTATTTCATGTGCCTAATTTTGATAAATCATAGAGTTCTTCACATGGGATAGCGCAGGACGGAGCATAGCCAAGAAATGACAAGAGTATTGATGATGCGAGTCAATACTGAATTGTAACATAGCTAGAAAGCAGAAGTTGATTTATATTGCATTTTGTGCCTTGATAGAACGTGTGCTTCCGTCTTAGCACGTTATGAAACGAACTTGCCATATACCCTTCTCGAAAAGCCTGTCTTCAGAACCGTTACAGGACATTCGTCCATTCGATTGTTAAACGATATGTCAGAAAATATTAGGTTATGAAATGCAAAGTCGTTAACAAGTTAATAAACATGGCTGCTCTACAGATAGTTTTTACGCAGATTTCTGATCACTCGAGCTCGCAAATGAAAGTGACGGACGTGACGCAGCCATAAGATGACAACAGTATTGATGATATGAGTCACTGCTGCATTCTAATATAGCTACGAAGAAGTCGATCTTTACTGTAATTTTCATCTTAATCAAACGAGTGCTTCCGCTTTAGGTCGTAATAAAACATTTCTCATAAAAAGACTCCTGGGAAAGAAGGGCCTCTAAAATATCAACATGTCTATTCCAATGCACGTGAAATGCAATGGCGCCACGTTTTCTTTGCATCTTCTTGTATTCAAGCTAGTAGCAGTAAAACAAAGTGTGATTAAGAAAGTGTGCTAAAAAACAAAATATGCATTAATGGGAACGACAGAAGCCAGCCTAGAGTGTAATATACCATTCTCGCGGACGAACCAATGGGTCGAATATTGCTGATAAACGTTCTTGTGATAGGAATGAAGATGACGACAGTCAGACGAAGTAGCATGAAAAACACCTCCGCAAATCGCATTCTGCACTGGAATACATCAAGGACGGTCTTTCAATAAACCATGGTCCCAAACGATGGCAAACGAGGGAGCACACTCGAGAATTGACAATAGTATTGGCGATACGGCGCACTGTGGCATGAACTAGAGCTTTAAAGACATTGCTGACCTCGATTATAGCCACCACCTTGATTGAACGCTTCCTCCTAGTTTACCTGTATGTGAAAAGATGCTCAAAAAACTTTCAGCAATACTTTCTTCAAAAATACAAGTGCACACATCAGTGTGATTTCTAAGGAAATATATAAGAAGTAGTACTACAGTAGGTGATTCAGAATCACAACCATTTGTACAAAAATAATAAATAGGGCTGCCTTACAGAGCGTTCTTAATGGTACACTAAAGGCAAATAATAAGTCGACGTTGATTGTTGAAATAACGGTCCAGAAACCTCGTAGTGCTACTTTTCTGCGAAGGAAGTGCTCATTTTGAAATAAAATTAGGTTTTAGTGGTTCGCATCGTGTTAGCGCACTTCAAATTACCCGCCTGAAAGCGGTGTTTCTCGCGTCACTGCTGCCATGCCCAACGTTGCCCGCATTTACTGCGCAGCGGCGTGCAATGGCGGCGTGCGCCATTGCACGCCGCGATACCCAAACTACCACTGAGACGCGACCGCGTGAGCGAAGTAGGGTGCCGGGCGAAGCGATGTGCGGCGAAAACGGAACCTTTGAACCACGCGCGCCGTTCTCCTTGGCAACGCCAAAGAGGTTCTTTGTTCCATGAATCAAACAGAAACGAACAAGCAACATTTTATTACGTCTGTTGATGCACGGAATGTCCTTTTTTACTGCAGCTAGTTTGATTACGAGTGATTAATTGTAGGTGAACTCTCTCACGTCATCGGGATCATTTCCCAAATGTGCTGCTCATGGCGCTCAACGTGTGATACATTTAGCGTAATTTCTCGGTAAGTAGGGCACTGTTGTTGACAATATTGCCGTTTTAAACGTTTTCATACATGGAGCTTTCACTCTGACATAAATTGTTATTTGACTTTAGTGTCCCTTTAAGTAACGATTTATTTGTATGATGCTACCTGATGTATATGTTTTTTTCGTTTTTATTGCGAGAGCAGCTATATGGACAGTCTCGGCTGGTTGTTACCGTCGCCGTATCCGCCGCCATGCACGGTATATATATATATATATATATATATATATATATATATATATATATATATATATATAAGCCACAAAGACAAATAATTCAGAAATACTTTCCGACGCGCGGAATCGAACGGCCGACCTCTCGCTCCGCAGCGCGCGGCGTTAGACGGCTAGGCCACGAAGAGTACCGTCTTCCAGCATGCTAACGGCGAGCTATTTATGTACACCATTTACTTCATCGTGCTTTCTTAGTCACCAACGAGATGGTGCGAAGTGCGTGAAGGGCGCGCTCTAAAGGTCATCGCCCTGCAAGTAGCGTTGCGCGAGCGCGCCTCGGTGCACTTTGCCCTACGGGACGTGGTCGCCTGCGTGCGCCTCGTGGGGGGAGCGGGGGGCTTGTATGTCTTGTGCTTTCACCGCGATGTTCGCGCTGATGTTACATAGCGTACAAAGGCAATTTCGCGCGTTGCAGCGGCCACGTTTGCGAAGCGAGCACGCTGTTCAAACAGAAATAAGTAACAACTGTGACACTTCATAGTTGGCGCTCGCCCTGTGTGTGTTCTTTTCGTGCGTCCTTTGCACTTGAGCGACGCGTTGAAAATTTCGAGCTGCTTTCCGTTCTTCGAGTTATATTCCAATTTGTTTCTATCGCATTCATTCCTTCGCAGTTGCGGTGAAACTGTGACTTTTGTTTGGAGGGGGAGGGTACATGCGGTTTCTTAGACGACTTGAATTTACTATTGTAATAGCTTCAATTGGCTTTTTAACAAACCTTCCGTAGCACAACTACGCTGATCTCACCTTGGAAGAAATGAACCTGGAGTATCAATATTAAAAATGCCTGCTGCCGCTGTGCATATGGCATTGGTTTCCTGAAGTTCACCGAAATGACTTACCTTGATCTCGCATGCAACCACTTTTATCTTTGTAATCAATTATTATCTGGGGCTTAACGTCCCAAAACCATGAGATGATAATGAGGGACGCCGTAGTGGAGGGCTCCAGAAATTTCGACCACCTGGGGTTCTTTAACGTGCACCTAAATCTAAGTACTATCTTTGTAATCAAGTATGCTGGTTAATTTATTTATGCTATTGCGTGAAGTATATCATTGTTTGTTTTACTTGCATTCACTAAACTGTAGATCTTTTAAGAGACCTGCGTCTCACCCAAAATGTACTTTTTGTATTGGAGCAGATGCTAGCCAAAAAGCGCATTGGTCCTAATAGTTCTGTCCGCATTTGTTGTACAACTGTCAGGACGGGTCCTCGCCGGTCTATCTTTGCTAGGTACTTCGTATTTTGATTTATATGTAGAGTGTGAATCGCAGGTGGAGTGTTGATGACTTTCATTTTAGAATTCCCGAACTGAAGCGCTGAACCCAATTAAGTCAGGTGTTACATTTTCTCGGGAGAGACATATTTCGTAAACAGTCTTTCAGATTCAACATAAACGCTTTACAAAGCGTCAGCGTAGTACCAGCACGCGACATATGCCGTACAATAAAATTTTCCACGTAGAGTACTCTTATGAGCAGAGATATTGCATGGGCGGCAGTTAGAGCAGAATGCATCCAGCGAAAAGAATTTATTTGTGTTAGGCATCTCTTCCAGAAAAGTGATGACTTTTCGCGAATTCAGATGTCATACAATCTTTTCATTGTTTTCCATCTCTTTCTATTTTTGATTATTTCTCTCCCTTTCGGTGTTTCTCTTCCTTTCTTTTTCTCTCGCTTTCTATATCTTTCAGTGCCTTTCTATTTTTTATATATTTGTTCCCATTGTTTCTCAGGATTTTTGTCTCTCTCTCTTTCTCGTTCTTTCTATAGATTTCTCTCGCTTTCTTTCTTAGTGAACCAGCGGCGAACACTGGGATTGGAACAATTACTGTGGTACATAGCCCGGTAGCCGTGATGATAGCCATTTCTCGGGCTAATGGTTGTCTTAATTTTTATGGACCAGGTGTGACTTGTGAGATTTCCCCAATTTCTGTGAAACATATCCGTTCGTGATGATGATAGTCTTTGGATAGGCCGCACAAAGTACGGTAGCTTAAACAGCTTCGCTGTTTAAAAGGAAGAAAAGGCGAGAGAGAAATAGTTAGCGTAGCTTGAACTAATTCATGCAAGGCTGGGTCAGAAAAGAGCTGGCGGCCATCTATCTGGTCCTAGGTCGGCTAATATTTTACCCTCTCACCTGTCTCTTTCCCACCCCTCGCTATACTATGCTGTACATTCATAGCTTGCTCTCTTCTAGAGCACGCTTGTGCCCCAGAAATTGGCGAAATCCTACTACTCACCGCACTATCCGCTATAAATGAAAGAGATACACGGGCGGAAAACATCGATTAGGGGCCACAGGTTTCAGCTTCTCTTGTTAATCACCTGTACAAAGTGCTTGACCGGGCACAGAGCGAGATGCTTGGCGCGTTTTCCGCCAGGCAGATGGTTTCCTAAAAGATTTCTCTCATAAAAAACACCATGTTTTAACTACGCCAACGGTAGGTCACCCATGTCATTGGTCCAGCTTCGAGGTCTGGACGATGCAGCACTACAGGCATGCTGCTGATGACTCTTTTGTCAACATCAACACGTCTACGAACGCTTGTTACTAGCGGTATCTACACAGCTTCGCAGCAATGAACTGTTCATGTGTCTGACGTGAGCTTTAGCACGCGAATACACATCTGAAACCGGACACTAAACATTCGTCTCGGCGTTAAAGCGTAAACGGAATACCCAGTATATTAGCACCAGGCGTAAACATTTCTGCTTACAAAACCATATCTTCGCACAGAATTTTCGCTTGAACGTCAAAGCTCCGAATACCTCTGTGGGGGTGTAGGTGTGTGTCTGTGTGCGCGCGTCCGCTCCATTGTTCGTTCTGTACAAAAAATACTACCATTGCAATGCAGATCCTGATTACGCGATAAATAATTGGGGCCACACAGATTGCACGAATAGCTATAAATTGCGTGAGCGGGTCGTCTTTTGCATTGTCATTCTTTTTTTTTTTCTTAAAATGTACTTGTGAGCTAGTTGGTTGGTCATATTTACAATAAATGGCAGCGCACACCGAGTTGGGAAACGTACACGAAACACGAAAAAAGGACGACAGAAGCGCTGAACTTCAACTGATCTTTATTGATGACCACATTTGCTTAAACAGCATATTTTTGCGCATGCGTGTTGCATATGGCTAGAGCATATTCCCAAGACAATCTCAAGAGCAACAAAAAGCCAAGAGCCGCAATCCAAACACAATGCAAGAGCAAAAGGATTCAAGATAGCAAAAAAAACCAAAACCACATAACGTGGTAATACCTAAAAACCTCCTATCTTTTGAAGATAGAGCGACCTATGGGCAGCTAATGCAGTCTTTCCTCCTCTCGAAAATTTCTGCCGCTTCTACAATTTCACGTGCGATTTTTCCTTTTTCCTTACACACCTCCTTCGTTTTGCCCAACATGGGTGCGCAGCCGCAGTCCCTGCAGTGTATGGCGAGGTGGCCTGCATCCTTCTTGGAGCAGTGATAATTGTGCTCTGTGACCCTCGTGTTGAGGCATCTACCCGTTTGACCAACATACACCTTATTACACGTCAGCGGTATCGAATATACAGCACATTCGGTGCAGGTGACGTTAGGCTTCCTGTGCTTTATCGAGCAAGCGTCCCTCTGTTTCCTCTGCGAACTGGCTTTATTGCAAAGGGCGGACAGCCGCGCAGGCGCAGAGAACACCACATCCAAGCCGACCTTTCGGTCAAGTTTCCTAAGGTTGTGCGACACGTTGTGGACGTTGGGAATTACAAGAACCTTTCCTGAGCGGATGCGAGCGTTGTTGCCGCCAGAGGCTGCAGCAGAATCGCCCCTGGAGCTTTTTAGCCGTGCTTCCGCCACCGACGCCAGAAGGGCCATCGGGTACCCCCACATGAATTGTGTTTTGATTGCGGCTCCTGGGTTTTTGTCGCTCTTGAGAGTGTCTTGGGAATATGCTCTAGCCATATGCAACACGCGTGCGCAAAAAGATGCTATTTAAGCAAATGTGGTCATCAATAAAGATCAATTGAAGTTCAGCGCTTGTGTCGTCCTTTTTTGGTGTTTCGTGTACGTGTCCCAACTCGGTGTGCGCTGCCATTTAACATTGTTTTTGTTCTTTGCACACGGCCCATACAGGTGACGGCCAGGTATGACGTTAGGTACAGCTATCGTTATTGTCAGACGCACAGATATTGTTTTATACTCTGTTCTCAGCAGCACACACAGGTAATAGTCAAGGATCCGTCACTTGATTGCCAAGCGCGTGCGTTTTTTGCGCTCTTTTGAGGACTATCGGGCATCGCGAACTCGCCCAAAAATCACTGTCACAAATTCAATTTTCATTCTAATAAGTTAACAGGAGTTGAAAGAAATTTGTGATCTTCCCAGAAGGTGTGAACGATACTAAGAAATCTGGAACGAGCTAAACTTGCTAGCCTACTAAACTATTTTTATTAACTACTCTATCATTGCGACTGTTTCCACAACACTTTTTATAATTACGGACTAAAAATTACTCAGGCGCGCCTCAGTTTACACTGAATATTCAAATCGGGATTTTTAGTGTTCGTCACACGTAATGGAGTGTAATAATTTTCAGTTGCCACACTTTTCTTTCTACTTCCATCGCTTTCTAAGTATTAGCATTTGGTGTTTTCAGAACTTTCATTATATTTACACTGCAAAGCTTCATCGTGTGGTACTCTTGTCAAAGGACACGTGCTACATAATAATAAGGATCGTGAAAAGAATATTCAAAGCTAGTTCAAAACAACGATAATAAGCATTGTACTTTCTGGCCATCATAAAATGTAGCAGGCATGACAATGGCGGTCATTATGCGAGCTCATTGTAAGAGACAGAAGGATTGGGCGTGTTGGTACAACATCATAAAGAGTGCTTAACAGCGCAAACAACAGGAGGGAATAGAAGAGATGAGATATAGCGCCCTGTCGCATCTCTTCTATCCCCTCCTGTCGTTTGCGCTGTTACGCACTCTTTAGCTCATTGTAAGAGAGCAAAAAGCAATACCAAAAGCCCGTATTTATTTTTCTGTTTACTCACAAACTATGAGAAAATTTGAAACAATCATAGGTGATAAAACGGTATCTCCATTTTGCAGACATTGCGACTCTTCCGACAGTGGCTGGCTGGGGCGGCAGTGCATATGATTACGAGACTGAAGACTAATTGAGAGGGTGGCATGGCCGGCTAAGCACTACAAAGAAATGCTCGCCGTAATGGTGTGCTCCGAAAGTCACAAATAGGCAATAAAAATTCGTCGTCGCACCCATGTTACGCGCATCGTTCTTTCTGAAATAAATAAATAAATATCTAGTCTACGTGGCCATCAACGTTGCAGAGCGTTGACCCCGTATACAGAGTTTACATTATAAGAGCAGTATTTGCAAAACAGTAGCTGATTTCGTGTCATTACGGGCGACATTTTACCGCGCTCACTACTATGCATTCTCTAACAGCAGTCAAATTACATTAAAATCATACTATCGACAATGAGGGGACCTTGCAAAGAATTTTCAATAGCGAGGAAAGACTACCCCTCCGTAATCAAAGTCCTGTCACCGTGTCACGAAATATTATTGCATTATAGGTACCAGGAAACCAGCGTCCCATGCGGTCCTAGGGGACAGAATAGAAAGTGCTCAAGGCTACGATGCGCAGCGTAGTAAATTATGGTTCGCGCACAGCCCCCGAGCCATTCCAAACCCTCTCACCATCATATGAAAAGTTTATAGGGCGCACGAAGGAAGAAAAATAGTGCGCAACTCGTGCGATGCATCCACTTCACGGATTTGAAACAAATTCATGCGAGAGGTTCACACAGAAACAATGTCCACCGGTATATAATACTAATATCCTTGGCTTAACGTCCCAAAACCATCATATGATTACGTGAGAAGCCGTAGTTTAGGGCTCCGGAAATTTCAGCCACCTGGGCTTCTTTAACGTGCGCCTAAATCTAACTACACGGGCCTCAAACATTTTCGCCTCCGTCGAAAATGCAGCCGCTGCGGCCTGGATTCGATCCCGCGACCTTCAGGTCAGCAGTCAGATGCGCTCCTTACTATGAGGTGGCGCCGCTTACCGATGCCGCGCTTCATTAGTCTGCTAGCATTACACATTAATCGCACTAACGCGTAGAGAAATCACAGCGGGAGGGAGCGATCGCGTTCCATCACACGCGCTCAAGGTGAAGACGCGCGCTTGTGTGGCTTCTTTCCCCCGTGCCCTGTGTAGCAATCGGCCACACTCAATGCACGTGCATTGAGAGTGGCCGATTATTAAGAGTGGCCGACCATTAATTACTGTATCTCGCACAAAACACCACATTCCTTCATTATCTTTCTTGGAATGTAATACTGAGTGACTTCGATTTATGCCATGCGAATTTGGCGCATTTGCAGACAGTGAATCGTACATAGTGACTGAAGAGGCCATCTAACTGTCTACGTCTGGGCGCCCTCGTCCAGTCTCCGTAACTTGGCACATACCAAAATTTACAAGAGAGGGCATTTGTCTAT